>NW_021164142.1:0-8156 GCF_004324835.1 Dendronephthya gigantea | reverse complement strand
GAGGGACGATATCATAAATGTCACGAGTGAGCGCAGCGAACGAGGGTCATTTATGATATCGTCCTGAAAGCGATAAAACTGATATCACCTCGTCCCGATTGTGATAACCTGTTTATCACATACTTCCTTTTTTTCTATAAAGCAATCGACATCGACTGAAACAAACCTCGAACTGCTCGAGTCAGCCATCTTTGTTTTGACAGCGGCAAATGCAGCGGGACAAAAAGCGATATCAGTGAAAAAAGCGATATCAGTGACAAAAAGCGATATCAGTGACGATATCGTTTTTATGTCACCCTGTTATCGCCCTGATAAAGGCACAAGTATGTGATAAATATATATATATATATAATATATATTATATATATATATATATATATATAATATATATATATATATATATAGTTGTTTCAACTCTAAAGGTAGTTTCGACTGGGGTCAAAACGACTCTACAATAGAGTCTTGTTACTCTACCAAAAGGTAATGTTACTCTTCGAAGGAGTCAATTTGACTCTAATTGCAAAGAGTAACCGAACTACGAAAATTACCGTTTCGTCTAATTTATAATTATGCAAACGTTGTTTTGTTGATATACTGGTTGCGCCCAATCACACTGATCAGTGATCACACACGGCAATAATTTTCAATTTCACTGAGGCAAACAGTTATACAGTATTTATATAATCATGCACATGCACAGCGAAATCGAGAATTCTTACCTAGAATAATGTTCTTGAGAAATTCTTATTTTAAGCAAAATTTTGCTCAAAATAAGTAAAAGGGGATAAATTATTCTTATCAAGAATGAATTTTACTTGAATAAGTAAACTTTTTTTAAGCAAGAATAACCGTTTCTTAAAACAAGTAAATGTTCTAGCTTGTATTCTAACTAATAATTTTGGTATTCTTAAAACAAGGAAAGCGTCTTTGTGGATTCTTGGCAAGAAACATTGTTAACTTAAAACCGGCAATCAAAAACGCTTGTTGCCAATTCACTTGCCAAGAATACTAATTTCAAACAACCAATTTATTTCAAACAACCAAGAATATTTTTACATTCTTACTAAGTAACATTTAATAACCGAGCAAAGATTCGCAAGTTTCGTTTCATATGCAGACGAAATGAAGGTTTTAATGCCTATTTAAGCATTCTGAATGGACGTAGTTCGTTTCTTATGAAAATATATATTTTAAACTTCGCTAACTGCCAACTGGCGGAAAGAACTGTGGATTATTGTGGATTACTGTGGATAGGATTTACTGGACATTATGTCGCAAAATTTCCTGCAGAAGAATGCGCAGATTGTTTTAAAAGTGGCTGGGAATCTCAGTCTTCTAAGAGGTAAGGATTTAAAATTATACGCGCAAACAGACGAAAGCTATTTTTGAATTTGCCGCGTAAACAGTAAACGTATTTATAAACAATAAACAGATATATTCACAGTTTTAATACTCATCATTCCCGATAAATGTACGACGTTTATATAAATATATTATAACGTGGTTATACTATAGGCACTATGCCATAAAAAGTGTACGTGATATTGACGTTAGCTATATAAACCATGGTCAAATTTTAGCGGAAACATTTGTACTCAATCTTAGGATCATGATATACTGAATCTTGGTTACTGGATATATAAGTTTTGATTAAGAATTAGGATGAAATAACTGTTATATTGCCTTTTAAATTTTTTTATATGCATTCTTAGATGGTGGATTAACAAGTGGTGATGTTTATGTCTAAACCTGTAATGAAAGAGGTCTCATTGGAAAGTAATATCTGTGGTAAGTAATGCATTATAAGGAATTGTGCAATGCTGTTAGATTATTCACCTAAGCATATGGCTTAGTTTTTAATGTATAATATAATATACCGGTAATTATATACTTATTGACCAATTGATTATATACTTATTTATCATGTAATAGATAAAAGGAAAAATCAATGACAGCTTACCAGATGACTACCCTTTATGCCTAATTTTATATATGTCAGAGCATGCAAAACTGTGCATAGCATCCCCAATCATATATTTCACACATATTATGCACTGCTTAGTTTCTTTAACATTTGTTATCTTAACTCTGATTTCTCAAGTATGCTTGCTTTTTTGTTTTATTAGGAACATGGATTGAGGTAGTGAGCAAGAAATTCAGTGGAAAATTTGCTATACCAATGGTTAATTGGACCCACAGTGTTTCAGCACTTAATTTTCAAGGAAAAAAATACTCCAGGTGATCTTATAAATATTTTCATGTTTGGCATGATATACAAAATTTAAGAACAGCTGGTCAATAATCAAAGGAAACATTGCTCAGGAATGAATGACTTTAGCTTATGTGTAATAATTGAAGACATGCAGTGAGTTTGCATAGATGTGTTTGTCTTCTTCCATGAATATTTTTATTCAACTACTTCTGGGTTCATACAAGGGCTTAATTTCATTATCTGAGCTCTATCGGATACTTTCCTAAACTTGCTAATTGGCAATTTTTAATTAAGTCCTTGAAAGACTTGTTTATTTGAGCAAGGTATTGAACAAACCTAGCAGTACTTTGAAAAAACTATTTCTGTCAGATGTAAATGTATGGCATTTATATATTTAGTATGGCCACTAAATAAGTAGTTTTAATATTTTGAACTAAAATAATGTATAAGAATAATGTATCTGTGATGTTTTCTTTTGTCTAAAAATTTTGTACTTATTATAAGTAAAATTATTCTTGTTTTAAGTAGTTTTTTTCTTATTTGTAACATTCTGGGTAAGAATTGTGTGAGTAGGTTCCTTAATATACAATAATAATTTTGCTTGTTTCAAGCAATGTGTTACTTAAAACGAGTATTTTTTCTTTAGAAAATTCTTGTTGCAAGAATTTTTTTCTTAAAATGAGATTCCAGGTAAGAATAATATTCTTGCCTGGATTCTTGCCTAGAATAATATTCTTACTATACTGACAAGAACAATTTTACTTGTTTGTATTTTTTTTCTTAAAATAAGACTCACGATTTTGCTGTGTGCATGTATTATGGATTTGGCTTGATTTACATGAAATTAGGTTATAAATTATACAGGGACTGAAAAGCGTAAACATGCAGTGCTTCCACTTCCAACTCTAGGCCTTTATGTAATGTGATTTATTTACGCATAGATATATTGCCAGGCATGAATTTTGCATACCCTTTCCGCAGCTCAGTTTTCTGAGCATCAATAATGACACATTAAATTTTACGCCGTTTTGGGATAATTTTGGCTAGGAGTAATGGTTCTCCTAGCCGCTTTATTTCTGTTAAACAAAACGATATTTATTAATACATTGCACTAAAATTCCAAATAGTTACGCTCAGAAAAGGGTGGAGGCAAATTACCGCCAGCACCTGTAGATACGGCCTACGACCATCACTAATTGAGATATAACGTTCCTCTCTCTATATATATCAGCTACGGTAAATCGTCCAATGTACATAATTGTTAGCGGAGGCTTTGGGGAGGAGGTGGGTTCAACTTTAAAGGAGATCTGTCTTTCGCGATGTCACGCTTAAACTGACCGTTTATGGTTTGGGTATTCGGTCTTTGTTAGTTTTCGATTTGCTGCTGGCCATTGACCACCTTTCCCATATTGCGTGCCATCCATTACCTGTCGGTCTTTTAGATAGGACACAAAGCCCATAATATAAGATTTTTAATTATCGTCGGCAAGGCGTATCCCCTTGGGGGTACACCTTGCCTTAATAGTCTATTTATAAAATCACATTACATAAATTTCTTATTTCCTTCGTAAATATTTTGTTTTATGTAATGTGATTTATTTACGCATAGATATATTGCCAGGCATGAATTTTGCATACTCTTTCCGCAGCTCATTTTCTGAGCATCAATAATGGCACATTAAATTTTACGCCGTTTTGGGATAATTTTGGCTAGGAGTAATGGTTCTCCTAGCCGCTTTATTTCTGTTAAACAAAAGATATTTATTAATACATTGCATTAAAATTCCAAATAGTTACGCTCAGAAAAGGGTGGAGGCAAATTACCGCCAAAACAACGAAGCAAAGCAAGTTGACCCCACCCCAAGGAAAGGGATGCATGCAGAAAGTTTCAGAAAGTTTCGTAATACATTAATACAGGATCAGCGGTCTGCGCGACCGTATAAACGAACATGGGCAAAAAGGCACTTACAAAGCCCGTTAAAAGGCATAGATTATCGCCCTTGCTGATAATCTACACTTAACTGATATTAGTTTAGCAGAGTCACAATATTACCGCGCCCAGAAGAAGCTTCTCCATCACCCTGTTATAAGCACTTTATTTTCCCCCCCCCCGGATTGCAAACGATCGCCCTTGCTGACCATGTGCAAGCTGAGGAAGAAATAAAATAACCGCACAATTCGAGCAGAAAACTCCCCGCACGTTTTACGCTCGAAAATTCATCCAAACTATGTTGATAGGGAAGAAAAACGTATATATTTGAGGAATGCGTTCGATTTCCAACGCCCCATAGTTCGAATTTGGGCATCAGAGTGCCCGTGTTCAGCTGCGTGGGAAGCGGCGCCTATTCGAAATGAATGAGACTTATATTTGGAAGTATCGAGTCCACAGAAGCGGAAAGCCTTTTTAAGAAGATTGGCAAACTCGTCACACGAGACTGGAATGCCCAGTTGTGATAGAAAAATAGCTCCGGGCTGGGTACCTCGCAAAATCATGTACTCCTCTAATAAGCGAACAGGACAGCATGCCGTTTGCCTGTAAATTTCCAAACTGAAAGGTCTACTGTTATAATTGTGCTTGAAGTCCTCGAAAGTCAACCTTATGCCTGCAACCCGGCCATCATCGGGAGATATTTTGGAGAGTTGTCGCAATTGAAGGGGTTCGTTATTTGACTTCTTAGTTATTTCTCCAATTCTCAGGAACGCGAAAAATGCTAAAGAGCATATTGCCCGGAGTTGACATATTTGTACGGTGACCCAGCAATATGAGGCGCAGCCTCAATAAGACGATTGAGAATTGGTAAAGTTATAGGCAACCTACTATCTAAGCGGAAGCCTTTCTTACCATACCCCTTTAAGATTTGCGTTACGTAGAAAACTCTCGTTGGATCCGGTAGATCGGACATGCGATGAGTATAACCAAGTGCAGATACATAAGTGTTAACTGTTGAAGAGGCGTACTTGAGGTCAAATAAGTACGCTATGAATAACGCAACGACTGAGGGCGACAAAGGCAAAGTGAACGATCCCTCATTAAAAATTGCCACATGAAATTGCGTAAAAAGTGCCCATGCCCGTTTATAAGTCGGCACTGAAGAAGGTTGCAAGCTACTTTGAGCTAATTGAGAAACTATAGTCGCCAATTTTCCGGCAGCAGGTGAAAGGGAATAGGCGTTGGAGCTCGATGCATGTCTGCCGGCGCCAATTGTGAAAATTTTTGGAGCTGTAAACGAGACAAACAATCAGCTAGGACATTTTGTTTACCCGGTATATGCTTTGCTTTGAAATATTGTATTCTAAACAAACTAAAACCCCGGCGAACGAGTGTCATGATATAAGAATCCTTTGATGTTTGCTTATTAATAACAGACACCAAAGCTTCATTATCCGTGAGAAACAAAATACAATGATTGCGCATTTTTAATCCCCATAAACACAGGCTGAGGACAATCGGATATAGCTCTAGAACGGCAATATTGTAACTCCGCCAGTCAGTTGGCCATGCGCCATAGCACCAGTCGCAACCAAACAGGGCCCCAAAACCAATACTACCCGAAGCGTCAGTATATAAATTCAAATGGGAGTTATACGCCAATGGTTGTGCAAAAAGAATGATTTGCCGTTGAAATTCGACAGAAACGTTTGCCAGACACGAAGATCATGTTTCACACTTTGCGTTAAGCGAATAAAGAAATAAGGGTGTGAAATGCCACGCGTTAGATCAATTAAGCGTCGCAGGAATGCGCGACCTGACGCATAATGACGGAACATGCGAAATTAAGTAATCCAATTAAGGACTGAAGTTCTTTGAGTGTAACCTTTTTACGAATTAAAAAGCGTGCGATAGATTGAACACATTTCTCGATTTTATCCATCGGCAATCGGGCCTGGAATTGTATTGTATCTAATTCAATCCCAGCGAACGTTAAGGTTGTTGAGGGACCCATGGTTTTTCCCGGTGCTATAGGCACGCCAATGAAATCACAAAGAGCAATGAATACTTGTAAGTTTGTTTTACAAGCAGAATAATCCAGTGCAACAAACAGGAAGTCGTCGAGCAAATGAAGGAGTTTGCCGATGTTAAGCCTTTCCTTAGCGATCCATTCGATAGCCGTACTAAAAATCTCAAAAGTGCGACACGAACTGGGGCAACCCATTGGCATTGCCCGGTCGTAATAATACAAACTCCGCCATTTTATGCCTAAGAGGTGATAATCCGCTGGGCTGATAGGAATGATTCGAAAAGCATTTTTTATATCTGTTTTCGCCAGGAAACAACCCCGGCCCGCTTTTTTAATAAGTTGAATAGCGTCGTCAACGATAGCGTACCGCACAGATGTTTCGAAATCGGGTATACCATCATTAACCGATGCTCCCTTTGGAAACGATAAATGATGAATCATGTGAAAATCACCCGGTTGTTTTTTAGGAACCAGGCCCAAAGGCTAAACACGAAAATTTGGAAAAGGCGGATAATTAAATGGCCCAGCAAGGCGAGATGCCTCTAACTCTTTCGTTAATTTTTGGTCAACCGCTTCTGGTTTGTCAAGAGCAGACCGTAAATTTATTGCTTCAAACGACTGTTCTGTGCCAGAGAAATGAATGCGAAAACCCGAAGTAAATCCGGAAATTAGTGTATCAACAATACTTGGATTATAACCTTCTAACAATATTTGTAAATTATGAAGTTTTACGGGTGTTGCCAACGGACGTTGTTGAAATAGGCCTAGGCGATCGATCAGTGGGAGATGGTCTGTTGTTGGCACGAAAATTACAATTCACGGCACGGTGCGATCCGTTGCATTTAAAACAAATGTGCTTGAAATCACAACCGGCACAAAACGTTCCGCGATAAACTTAAAACAATATCCCCGAGGAACAGACACTTTTGAAGGGTGGCGCGTATGATTGCTGCCTTGCGTGTTCGGCTTAGAAGTAGTGGGATATTGACATTTCAACCATAACTCCCAGTGAACAGTCGCCCAGGGAACCCGCGTGGCCTGTGTTTGGCGCAAAAATCGAAAATTCTCATCGTAGTAAAACCAATTATGACCCCTATTGACCAAATCCTGGATGATTTGACAATATTTCATGAGCGCGGGGGACTCATGGGGGTACCGTTGTGTGTAATGGAAACAAAAATATAAAACGAACGAAGCCAATCGCTAATAGTTTTCACCCTTTTGGATTTCGCAGTCGGCTCAAGGAGAAGAGAAGCAGGTTGACCGTTGTCAGAGGTACGTACACTAATCTCGTATTTAGCGGCCGCGTCTGGGCCACCTGACAAAGTACTTATATCGACAAACTCCTCATTCCATATTTTAAGCTTTATTTTATCCGGAATCCGCGAATCAAGAGGCAAAGCGGCAGAGTGGAACGATTCCCGTGGACCCGGGGCACTTGAACATTGAAGAGAAAAAGGAGTGGTCTGACCTGTAAGGTTTTCTTGTATGGACGTGAGTGCGTCGTTGACCAGAGAATCTGCATTGGGACCCTGGTTTGAGATTTCGATTCCGGAGGTAGAATCCGTTGGGGCAGACGCCATTGTGGATGTGGAAGACGCAGAGGTTGGTAAGAAACCAGCTAGCTTTTGCGTGACTGCCTCGGTAACCCAAGACACCAGCGTTGAGATAAGCTCACTCGAAAGAGAGGGCAAAGTCGCTTGACTCACGGGCACAGTTGACGTTGACGGGGCGGCACCAACAGATACAGCATTGGACGAACTTCGAGTTCGACGAGATGTTGTTGGTTGGTTCTGAACAGACTCTCGCAAAAACGGCTGATGGAGCGGCGACACGCTTAGAACGACGTACGGGTGGCATTCTAAGAAATAAAACTTTAAAAGCAGAAATAGATACTTATGGCGTAATGAGTTTTTAGATAGTAAAGCAACCGCACCCAAATTTTGTCGTTGTGCGAAAAATAAAACTATCCCCCGTAATGGCGA
>NW_021164141.1:0-8162 GCF_004324835.1 Dendronephthya gigantea | reverse complement strand
ACCATAACCATAACAATCCAGCAAAAGATCTTGCAGTCTAGTAGCGAGGACAATGGTGTCAGAAGTGGTAATCGATGGTTCGAATCCTACCATAACCGTTTTCATTATGAACTTCGTAAAGGATAAAGTAAACTAAATAACCATGTCATCCAGCACAAGACTTGCGTCTAGTGGCGAAGACAATGGTCTCAAAGTGTAAATCGATGGTTCGAACCTACCTAACCGTTTTTCATTATGAACTTCGTGAAACGATAAAGTAGATCAAATAAACATAGCCGTTCACCCGAAGAACTTGTGGTCTTGTGGCAAGAAATTTTCCCCAAGTGTTAAATCGATGTTTCGAATCCCGCCAAAACTATTTTTTATGAACTTCGTGAAAGGATAAAGTAGACTAAATAACCAGGTCATCCAGCACAAGACCTTGCGTCTAGAGGCGAAGACGATGGTCTCCAAGTTTAAATCGATGGTTCGAATCCTACCATAACCGTTTTCATTATAAACTTCGTAAAAGGATAAAGTAAACTAAATAACTATAGCCATCCAGCACAAGATCTTGCGTCTAGTGGCGAGGACAATGGTCTCATAAGTAGTAAATCGATGGTTCGAATCCTACCATAACCGTTTTTCATTATGAACTTCGTGAGAACGGTAAAATAGATCAAATAAACATAGCCGTTCACCCGAAGAACTTGTGGTCTTGTGGCAAAGACAATTTTCTCCCAAGTGTTAAATCGATGTTTCGAATCCCGCCAAAACTATTTTTATTATGAACTTCGTGAAAGGATAAAGTAGCCTAAATAACCAGGGTCAACCAGCACAAGACCTTGTGGTCTAGTGGCGAAGACGATGGTCTCCCAAGTGTTAAATCGATGGTTCGAATCCTACGATAACCGTTTTTCATTATGAACTTCGTGAAAAGAATAAAGTAAGTTAAATAACCATGGCCGTTCAGCACAAGATCTTGCATTCTAGTGGGTAAGACAATTGTCTCCCAAGTGGTAAATCGATGGTTCGAATCGTGCCATGACCTTTTTCATTATGAACTTCGTGAAAAGAATAAAGTAGATTAAATAACCATGGCCATTCAGCACAAGATCTTGTAGTCTAGTGGCTAAGACAATTGTCTCCCAAGTGCTAAATCGATGGTTCGAATCCTGACATGACCTTCTTCATTATGAACTTCGTGAAAAGAATAAAGTAAACTAAATAACCATGGCCATTCAGCAGAAGACCTTGCAGTCTAATGGCTAATACAACTGTCTTTTAAGTGGTAAATCGATGTTCGAATCCTGCCAAAACCATTTTTTATTATGAACTTCGTAAAAGGGTAAAGTAAACTAAATTACCATAGCCATCAAGTACAAGACCTTGTGGTCTAGTGGCGAAGACGATGGTCTCCCAAGTGTTAAATCAATGGCTCGAATCCTACCATAACCGTTTTCATTATGAACTTCGTGAAAAGGATAAATAAATTAAATAACCATAACCGTTCAGCACAAGAACTTGCAGTCTAGTGCCGAAGACAATCGTCTCCCAAATAGTAAATCGATGGTTAGATTCCTGTCATGACCTTTTTCATTATAAACTTCGTGAAAAGAATAAAGTAAGTTAAATAACCATGACGGTTCAGCACAAGACCTTGCAGTCTAATGGTTAAGACAACTGTCTCTTAAGTAGTAAATCGATGTTTCGAATCCTGCTAAAACTATTTTTATTATAAACTTCGTGAAAGGATAAAGTAGACTGAATAACTAGGGTCATCCAGCACAAGACCTTGTGGTCTAGTGGCGAAGACGATTTTCTCCCAAGCGTTAAATCGATGGTTCGAATCGTGCCATGACCTTTTTCATTATGAACTTCGTGAAAAGAATAAAGTAGATTAAATAACCATGGCCATTCGGCACAAGATCTTGCGTTTAGTGGCGAGGACAATGGTCTCATAAGTGGTAAATCGATGGTTCGAATCCTACCATAACCGTTTTCATTATGAACTTCGTAGAAAGGGTAAAGTAAACTAAATAACCATAGCCATCCAGCACAAGACCTTGTGGTCTAGTGGCGAAGACGATGGTCTCCCAAGTGTTAAATCGATGGTTCGAATCCTACGATAACCGTTTTTCATTATGAACTTCGTGAAAAGAATAAAGTAAGTTAAATAACCATGGCCGTTCAGCACAAGATCTTGCATTCTAGTGGGTAAGACAATTGTCTCCCAAGTGGTAAATCGATGGTTCGAATCGTGCCATGACCTTTTTCATTATGAACTTCGTGAAAAGAATAAAGTAGATTAAATAACCATGGCCATTCAGCACAAATCTTGTAGTCTAGTGGCTAAGACAATTGTCTCCCAGGTGCTAAATCGATGGTTCGAATCCTGACATGACCTTCTTCATTATGAACTTCGTGAAAAGAATAAAGTAAACTAAATAACCATGGCCATTCAGCAGAAGACCTTGCAGTCTAATGGCTAATACAACTGTCTTTTAAGTGGTAAATCGATGTTTCGAATCCTGCAAAACCATTTTTATTATGAACTTCGTAAAAGGGTAAAGTAAACTAAATTACCATAGCCATCAAGTACAAGACCTTTTGGTCTAGTGGCGAAGACGATGGTCTCCCAAGTGTTAAATCAATGGCTCGAATCCTACCATAACCGTTTTCATTATGAACTTCGTTAAAAGGATAAATAAATTAAATAACCATAACCGTTCAGCACAAGAACTTGCAGTCTAGTGCCGAAGACAATCGTCTCCCAAATAGTAAATCGATGGTTAGATTCCTGCCATGACCTTTTTCATTATGAACTTCTTGAAAAGAATAAAGTAAGTTAAATAACCATGACGGTTCAGCACAAGACCTTGCAGTCTAATGGTTAAGACAACTGTCTCTTAAGTAGTAAATCGATGTTTCGAATCCTGCTAAAACTATTTTTATTATGAACTTCGTGAAAGGATAAAGTAGACTGAATAACTGGGGTCATCCAGCACAAGACCTTGTGGTCTAGTGGCGAAGACGATTTTCTCCCAAGTGTTAAATCGATGGTTCGAATCGTGCCATGACCTTTTTCATTATGAACTTCGTGAAAAGAATAAAGTAGATTAAATAACCATGGCCATTCAGCACAAGATCTTGCGTTTAGTGGCGAGGACAATGGTCTCATAAGTGGTAAGTCGATGGTTCGAATCCTACCATAACCGTTTTTCATTATGAACTTCGTAAAAAGGATAAAGTAAATTAAATAACCATAGCCATCAGCACAAGACCTTGTGGTCTAGTGGCGAAGACGATGGTCTCCCAAGTGTTAAATCCATGGTTCAAATCCTACCATAACCGTTTTCATTATGAACTTCCTGAAAAGGATAAAGTAAATTAAATAACCATAACTGTTCAGCAGAAGACCTTGTGGTCTAGTGGCGAAAACAATGGTCTCCCAAGTGTTAAATCGATGGTTCGAATCCTACGATAACAGTTTTTCATTATGAACTTCTTGAAAACGATAAAGTAGATAAAATAAACATAGCCGTTCTCCCGAAGAACTTGTGGTCTAGTGACTAAGAAAATTTTCTCCCAAGTGTTAAATCGATGTTTCGGATCCTGCCAAAACCATTTTTTATTATGAACTTCGTGAAAGGATAAAGTAAACTAAATAACCATGGTCATCCAGCACAAGACCTTGCGGTCTAGTGGTGAAAACGATGGTCTCCCAAGTGTTAAATCGATGGGACGAATCCTACCATAACCGTTATTCATTATGAATTTCGTGAAAAGGATAAAGTAAATTAAATAACCATAACCGTGCAGCACAAGACCTTGTGGCCTAGTGGCGAAGACAATGGTCTCCCTAGTGTTAAATCGATGTTTCGAATCCTGCCAAAAGCTTTTTTTTTTTTAATATGAACTTCGTAAAAGGGAAAGTAAACTAAATAACCATGGCTATCCAGCACAAGACCTTGTAGTCGAGTGGCGAGGAGGATGGTCTCCCAAGTGGTAAATCGATGGTTCGAATCCTACCATAACTGTTTTTCATTATGAACTTCGTGAAAGGAATGAAGTAAATTAAATAACCATGGCTGTTCAGCACAAGATCTTGCATTCTAGCGGCTAAGTCAATTGTCTCCTAAGTGTTAAATCGATGATTCGAATCCTACTATAACCTTTTTCATTATGAACTTCGTGAAAAGGATAAAGCAAATTAAATAACCATAACCGCTCAGCAAAAGATCTTGCAGCCTACTGGCAAAGACAATCGTCTCCCAAGTAGTAAATCGATGGTTAGAATCCTGCCATGACTTTTTCATTATGAACTTCGTGAAAAGAATAAAGTAAATTAAATAACCATCGCCGTTCAGCACAAGACCTTGCAGTCTAATGGCTAATACAACTGTCTTTTAAGTGGTAAATCGATGTTTCGAATCCTGCCAAAACCATTTTTTATTATGAACTTCGTAAAAGGGTAAAGTAAACTAAATTACCATGGCCGTCAAGTACAAGACCTTGTGGTCTAGTGGCGAAGACGATGGTCTCCCAAGTGTTAAATAAATAGCTCGAATCCTACCATAACCGTTTCATTATGAACTTCGTGAAAAGGATAAATAAATTAAATAACCATAACCGTTCAGCACAAGACCTTGCAGTCTAATGGTTAAGACAACTGTCTCTTAAGTGGTAAATCGATGTTTCGAATCCTGCTAAAACTATTTTTATTATGAACTTCGTGAAAGGATAAAGTAGACTAAATAACCATGGTCATCCAGCACATAACCTTGCGGTCTAGTGGCGAAGACGATGGTCTCTCAAGTGTTAAATCGATGGTTCGAATCGTACCATAACCGTTTTCATTATGAACTTCGTAAAAGGATAAAGTAAACTAAATAACCATGGCCATCCAGCACAAGATCTTGCGTCTAGTGGCGAGGACAATGGTCTCATAAGTGGCAAATCGATGGTTCGAATCCTATGATAACCGTTTTTCATTATGAACTTCGTGAGAACGGTAAAAAAGATCAAATAAACATAGCCGTTCACCCGAAGAACTTGTGGTCTTGTGGCAAAGACAATTTTCTCCCAAGTGTTAAATCGATGTTTCGAATCCCGCCAAAACTATTTTTTATTATGAACTTCGTGAAAGGATAAAGTAGACTAAATAACCAGGGTCATCCAGCACAAGATCTGGTGGTCTAGTGGCGAAAACAATGGTCTCCCAAGTGTTAAATCGATGGTTCGAATCGTACCATAACCGTTTTCATTATGAACTTCGTAAAGGATAAAGTAAACTAAATAACCATGGCTATCCAGCAAAAGATCTTGCAGTCTAGTGGCGAGGACAATGGTCTCAGAAGTGGTAAATCGATGGTTCGAATCCTACCATAACCAATTTTTATTATGAGCTTCGTGAAAGGATAAAGTAAACTAAATAACCATGGTCATCCAGCACAAGACCTTGCGCTCTAGAGGCGAAGACGATGGTCTCCCAAGTGTTAAATCGATGGTTCGAATCGTTTTCATTATGAACTTCGTAAAAGGATAAAGTAAACTAAATAATCATGGCCATCCAGCAAAAGATCTTGCAGTCTAGTGGCAGGACAATGGTCTCAGAAGTGGTAAATCGATGGTTCGAATCCTACCATAACCATTTTTTATTATGAGCTTCGTGAAAGGATAAAGTAAACTAAATAACCATGGTCATCCAGCACAAGACCTTGCGGTCTAGAGGCGAAGACGATGGTCTCCCAAGTGTTAAATCGATGGTTCGAATCCTACCTTAACCGTTTTCATTATGAACTTCGTTAAAAGGATAAAATAAATTAAATGACCATTACCGTTCAGCACAAGATCTTGCTGTCTAGTGGCGAGGGAGATGGTCTCCCAAGTGGTAAATCGATGGTTCGAATCCTACCATAACCCTTTTTCATTATGAACTTCGTTAAAACAGTAAAGTAGATCAAATAAACATAGCTTTTCACCCAAAGAACTTGTGGTCAAGTGGCTAAGACAATTTTCTCCCAAGTGTTAAATCGATGTTTCGAATCCTGCCAAAACTATTTTTTATTATGAACTTCGTGAAAGGATAAAGTAGACTAAATAACCAAGGTCATTCAGCACAAGACCTTGCGGTCTAGTGGCGAAGACGATTTTCTCCGAAGTGTTTAATCGATGGTTCGAATCGTGCCATGACCTTTTTCATTATGAACTTCGTGAAAAGAATAAAGTAGATTAAATAACCATGGCCATTCAGCACAAGATCTATCGTCTAGTGGCGAGGACAATGGTCCTCATAAGTGGTAAATCGAATGGTTCGAATCCTACCATAACCGTTTTTCATTATGAACTTCGTGGAAAGGGTAAAGTAAACTAAATAACCATAGCCATCCAGCACAAGACCTTGTGGTCTAGTGGCGAAGACGATGGTCTCCCAAGTGTTAAATCGATGGTTCAAATCCTACCATAACCGTTTTCATTATGAACTTCCTGAAAAAGATAAAGTAAATTAGATAACCATAACTGTTCAGCAGAAGACCTTGTGGTCTAGTTGCGAAAACAATGGTCTCCCAAGTGTTAAATCCATGGTTGGAATCCTATGATAACAGTTTTTCATTATGAACTTCTTGAAAACGATAAAGTAGAAAATAAACAAAGCCGTTCTCCCGAAGAACTTGTGGTCTAGTGACTAAGAAAATTTTCTCCCAAGTGTTAAATCGATGTTTCGGATCCTGCCAAAACCATTTTTATTATGAACTTCGTGAAAGGATAAAGTAAACTAAATAACCATAGTCATCCAGCACAAGACCTTGCGGTCTAGTGGTGAAGACGATGGTCTCCCAAGTGTTAAATCGATGGGACGAATCCTACCATAACCGTTTTTTATTATGAACTTCGTGAAAAGGATAAAGTAAATTAAATAACCATAACCGTGCAGCACAAGACCTTGTGGCCTAGTGGCGAAGACAATGGTCTCCTAAGTGTTAAATCGATGTTTCGAATCCTGCCAAAAGCTTTCTTTTTTTATTATGAACTTCGTAAAAGGAGAAAGTAAACTAAATAACCATGTAGTCGAGTGGCGAGGAGGATGGTCTCCCAAGTGGTAAATCGATGGTTCGAATCCTACCATAACTGTTTTTCAGTATGAACTTCGTGAAAGGAATAAAGTAAATTAAATAACCATGGCTGTTCAGCACAAGATATTGCATTCTAGTGGCTAAGTCAATTGTCTCCCAAGTGTTAAATTGATGATTCGAATCCTACCATAACCTTTTTTCATTATGAACTTCGTGAAAAGGATAAAGCAAATTAAATAACCATAACCGCTCAGCAAGAGATCTTGCAGCCTACTGGCGAAGACAATCGTCTCCCAAGTAGTAAATCGATGGTTAGAATCCTGCCATGACTTTTTCATTATGAACTTCGTGAAAAGAATAAAGTAAATTAAATAACCATCGCCGTTCAGCACAAGACTTTGCAGTCTAATGGCTAATACAATTGTCTTTTAAGTGGTAAATCGATGTTTCGAATCCTGCCAAAACCATTTTTTATTATGAACTTCGTAAAAAGCGTAAAGTAAACTAAATAACCATGGTCATCCAGCACAAGACCTTGCAGTCTAGAGGCGAAGATGATGGTCTGCCAAGTCTTAAATCGATGGTTCGAATCCTACCATAACCGTTTTCATTATGAACTTCGTTAAAAGGATAAAGTAAATTAAATAACCATAACCGTTCAGCACAAGATCTTGCTGTCTAGTAGCGAGGGCGATGGTCTCCCAGGTGGTAAATCGTTGGTTCTAATCCTACCATAACCGTTTTTCATTATGAACTTCGTGGAAAGGGTAAAGTAAACTAAATAACCATGGTCATCCAGCACAAGACCTTGCGGTCTAGAGGCGAAGACGATGGTCTCCCAAGTGTTAAATCGATGGTTCGAATCGTTTTCATTATGAACTTCGTAAAAGGATAAAGAAAACTAAATAACCATGGCCATCCAGCAAAAGATCTTGCAGTCTAGTGGCGAGGACAATGGTCTCAGAAGTGGTAAATCGATGGTTCGAATCCTACCATAACCATTTTTTATTCTGAGCTTCGTGAAAGGATAAAGTAAACTAAATAACCATGGTCATCCAGCACAAGACCGTGCGGTCTAGAGGCAAAGACGATGGTCTCCCAAGCGTT
>NW_021164140.1:0-8219 GCF_004324835.1 Dendronephthya gigantea | reverse complement strand
TCGGTACAGCATATCTTTTGTTCTGCTGCATGACCAAGATATCTTTGTGGAGGACAGTGCAAGCCACATCTCGGGTTCTGCCGGTTTTGTATCCATGACAAACCGAATTGCAGCCTGACCGCCAGATAAATTGCGTGAATACAACCCATCAATGCCTATGCCATCTTGCCATTTTGTTACATAAGAAGTGACATATTTAAGTAACATCGCTCGGTTATCAGTTGTTTGAAAGTCCATTGAGCATTCAAGAGCAGGTAAGATTGTTGCAATATATGCCCTCAAATTGCATTTAAAAGCATCAGCAGGATGCTTTAGGTTAAATGTTGTTCCATTCTCTTGTTTTTTAAAATAGGACTCTTCCTCTTGCAATTAGTGAAGAAGATGGCTTATCAGATTGCTGATGTTTGCTAACAAGATAGGAGAGATCAGGATTGTCTTTTGGAATATCTGCACGAATGATTCCATGCTTTATCTTTGTTATATTTTTTAACCAAACTAGTAAATGTAAGTGAGCTGTACCTCGCTGTTGAAACTCAAATCTGTAAAAATAGGTCTTAACATTTGCAGGACTTTTCATGGAGGTATAGCTAAAGACATGGTTGCTCCAGTCAGAAGAATTACTGCCACAAAGATACCCCCTGATCACTTGTGCTAAAACATGCACTACATGAGCTGTTTCAAAACCCGCCAATTTCGTTGGCCCATTACCGGTTTTAAGCCTAATATCTTCTAGCCATTTTGGAAAAGGAAAACACCACTCAAAGGGACTTATCGTTATGAAGACGTCAGGTAATCCAAACTGATCAACAGCATCAAGTATGTAGCGGTGTTGCCATTGCCAATATGTTGCAGAGAAGACTTTTGTCTCAAGTGCACGGGCTGGAGAGCATTTCAACATACGAGCTGTATTAATTGCCCCACTAACAGTTTTATACAACCACCTATCATATTGAAATTGCAATAAGTCAAAATGCAAACCATAATCTAATATTTCAGATAGTAATTTTGTGTTGAAAGAAACCTTACAGCTTCGCCGTGAGCCACTATCTGTTATTGTACTTTCACACCACTCTGTAAAGGGATACAAATTTGGCCAAAGCGCACATTCAATGCCTTGTGTTTGTTTAAAGTTAAATAAGTTTAAAGATTCATTGTTTTCTTTAAGATATTGCCTTAGTTCAACAAAATGTTTATAGGATGATTTTTCAGAAGACATGAGATATTTGTAGGCATTGAAGCAACGTGTCTTTGACACTTCATCCCCCAATTCATTTATTTTGTTCTCAACTGACATCTCACTATGTACCAACCTAATTGGGCAACATTTCACACGATAGCCATGTTGCTGCCGCTCATATGCTTCAATTATCAAATAAAATGGCCTCAAAACATTAAGATCTGCTTTAGATAAATTTAAAAGCACTTGTGGGATTTTTTCATACAACGGAACAACATATCGAGTGTCTTTGCAGATGCATGTCTTTATTGGGGTATTGCAGGGCCGTTTAAGCATATTATGTGGCATAATTTTTGTTTTCAAAGAGTTGCATGATGAACAGAATGTCCATGAGCTATAACAGCACCAAAATTTTATGTCAGACGATACTTTCGATACATAATTAACTCCAATGGCATTTACTGGAAGAGGTGTAAAATTATGCTGTTGAATATACAAAGACTTTTTCTGTTCCTCAGCTTGTTTTGCAAATGATCATTATATTCTGCTACTTTCTCATTGATGCTATTATAGCAAAATACTGTACAGCTTTTACGTTTTTCCCAAAATGATTTGGCATCTTCACTTGACCATGAATATGACATTTCCAAAGTTCACTTAAGACTGTAATTTGTGTGGTAAAATTTACTGTATGTGTTCAGTTTCAATAAACGATATGTTCTATGTGGTTGTGCAGAGTCACGAGAGAATGTAAATAGATATACAAATTCGTTCGCATATGAAAATAATACTTGATGTTACATCGTTGTTTACATGGCCGCAAAATACAATAAAGCTGAATCTCTACATATTTTTGTAAAATGAAACAACTAACAGTGACAAATTCCGAAAATCTATAGAATAAATATCGCTGAGAACACCTGCAAGTCGCGATAAGGAATGCCAAATACTTGTAGCAAAACAAAGCTGTAAAAATCTTTGTTACAATCGATATCTTATGCAATACTATACAAAAACTGTAAAACAATACCTTATGTGCGTTTTAAATACAAAAAACCAAACTGATGGACAAATTTGGTCTTCAAATTCACGGGATTCAACAGAGTTTAACAAAACGAATATGTATCTTTCAAAATGGCTTCCTAGGAAAGAGAAAAACACCAGCATGAAATCAGCCAATCAAATGACGAATTTGCAAGCATAGTGAATTCTGATTGGATGATGGAAAAATCCAAGATGGCTGCCATATTTCTCTTCAATATTTTCCAAAATAAATTTTAAAAAAACATATTATATGAATGCAAACTATGTAAACTATTACATTTTCACACAAAATGACTCCAGGTGTGCCTCTGTCAATTAACGGAACTTAGATTGTGCGATTTTTTAGCAAAAAGTTTAAAAATAGAACTATATACAAATGAGTACAATTTGTAAACAACAATATATAACACAGAAACTTTCAAAGAATTTACTAATACACTTGCAATCAGCTGGAGGTCATGATAGATAGCTAGGAAAGCAGTCAGGTAAAGTTGACGTAATATCATTATTATCAATGTAACATTATTTTGTCTTAGAGATACAAATATATGGAAATTTTTAAAATCTAATATTGTCAAACACAATGAAAAAGCATAGTATAGAAAATGCTAACAAGACTTCTACATCGCGAAATGAGATGATCGAAAAATTTTTTTCTCCACCTCAATTGGTGAAATAACAATGCTAAATATCATTTTATTGTATTTAGTAGCCATTTGAAGAAAAAAAAAGAGGAAAAAAAAAGGAAAAAATTTTGGCCAACCACAGGATCGAACCCAACCTTACAGCTTACTAGTTTATGTCTTTACCACTGCACCACCTGCTGGCACATATTTACCATTAAATTTTTGGCAGTTTTTACCAATTTTTTTTATTTTTATATCTTTAAATGTTAATATCTACAGAAGTTTAGAACACAATCTCGTAAAAATTTGTTTTTACCCTAATTGGAACATGCTCTTTCATATAACAGGAAATTGAACATGTTAAAAAAATTTCAAAAAAACTTTCAATATTACAATAGACTTATATACACATGTATCTTTTTGTATAGCAATACTATATATTATGCCTCACTTTCGTAGGTTAACATTAGTTAACTCCACATTTGTATGGATATGGTTGAATAACTAACTCGTTATACGTAATTTTGTGCTAGAAATACAAAGACATAGGAAAAAGTAAAAATCACAGAAAACACAATGAAAGAGAAAAGTATGGAAAATGCCAACAAGACTTCTACATCGCTAAATGAGATGACCAAAAATTTTTTTCTCTACCTCAATTAGTGAAAAAGCAATGCTAAATATCATTTTATTGTATTTAGTAGCCGTTTGAAGAAAAAAAAAGGGGAAAAAAAAAAAGGAAAAAAATTTGGCCAACCACAGGATCGAACCCAACCTTACAGCTTACTAGTTTATGTCTTTACCACTGCACCACCTGCTCGCACATATTTACAATTTAATTTTTGGCAGTTTTTACCAATTTTTTTTATTTTTATATCTTTAAATGTTAATATCTACAGAAGTTTAGAACACAATCTCGTAAAAATTTGTTTTTACCCTAATTGGAACATGCTCTTTCATATAACATCAAATTGAACATGTTAAAAAAATTTCAAAAAAAGTTTCAATATTACAATAGACTTATATACACATGTATCTTTTTGTATAGCAATACTATATATTATGCCTTACTTTCGTAGGTTAACATTAGTTAACTCGACATTCGTATGGATATGGTTGAATAACTAACTCGTTATACGTCATTTTGTGCTAGAAATACAAAGACATAGGAAAAAGTAAAAATCACAAAAAACACAATGAAAGAGAAAAGTATGGAAAATGCCAACAAGACTTCTACATCGCTAAATGAGATGATCAAAAAATTTTTTTCTCTACCTCAATTAGTGAAATAACAATGCTAAATATCATTTTATTGTATTTAGTAGCCATTTGAAGAAAAAAAAGGGGAAAAAAAAAAAGGAAAAAATTTTGGCCAATCACAGGATCGAACCCAACCTTACAGCTTACTAGCTTATGTCTTTACCACTGCGCTACCTGCTCGCTCACATTTACAGTTAAAATTTTGGCAGTTTATATTAATTTCTTTTATTTTTATATCTTTAAATGTTAATATCTCCAGAAGTTTAGAAGACAATCTCGTAAAAATTTGTTTTTACCCTAATTGGAACATGCTTATTCATATAACATCAAATTGAACAAGTTTGAAAAATTTCAATTTCAAAGACATAGGAAAAAGTAAAAATCCAATATGGCGGAAAGTTATCTTTCCCCCCTGTCAAGATATATGTGGGAAACTTCACACATAAACTTATGTCATAAAGTTGTAAAAGACTGCTAAGTTTCAACGTCATACATTATTTAGTCTTAGAGATACAAATGTATGGAAATTTTTAAAATCCAATATGGCGGAAAGCTATCTTCCCCCCCTATCAAGATATATGTCTGAAACTTTGCACATAAACGTATGTCCTAAAGTTTTAAAGAACTGCAAAGTTTCATTGTCATACATCATTTTGTGTTACAGATACAAAGATATAGAAAAATGTAAAAATCCAATATGGCGGAAAGCTATCTTCCCCCCCTGTCAAGATATATGTCTGAAACTTGGCACATAAACTTATATCCTAATGTTGTAAATCACTTCTAAATTTCAGCGTCATACGTCCTTTTGTCTTAGAGATACAAAATTGCACTTTAACTTTTAATCTGTAATACAATCTATAGTAAAAAAAATAAAACAAAATTCGAAAAAAAATAGTTCCTACCATTACAATTTTATTAAACTTTGCGACAAAGTTTGTCTAAGGATGGAATTTAAAAATTGCCTTTGAAAAGTAGGTGTTTCAAAACTTTGGAAAAGTTACCATTATCTTATATGACAATATAGTGTCAATATATTGTCAATATAAGACATTAAAAGAGGAATAAAGAGAGACTAACTGAGTTAAGTCCGTATAAGACACTGTGAAGTTTAATAACTGGCTTGTGGCAGCCAAGCGTTCATAGCGACGTTGCTTTTTGATTCTTCGATGTCGGCTCTTCCTATCATTGCGAAGCAGAATTCGCCAGGCGTCGGATTGTTCACCCGCCAATAGGGAACGTGAGCTGGGTTTAGACCGTCGTGAGACAGGTTAGTTTTACCCTACTGTTGAATGGTTGTTGCAATAGTAATTCTGCTCAGTACGAGAGGAACCGCAGATTCAGACAATTGGCTCATGCACTTGCCTGAAAAGACAATGGTGCGAAGCTACCATCTGTTGGATTATGATTGAACGCCTCTAAATCAGAATCCGTGCTAGAACGCAACGATTCCTTTTCTCTGGACGACTTAAGCGAACACGAATAGAGACGCTATCATTCGCGCCTCCTGCGTCACAACGTGCCCACGGAGCGGACAATGCTCCAAAGCACTACAACGATCAAAATCTAAATTATCCAGAGCTAAATCATTTGCAGACGACTTAAATAAAGAACGGGGTATTGTAAGCAGTAGAGTAGCCTTGTTGCTACGATCTGCTGAGATTAAGCCCTTGTTCTACGATTTGTTTCTTTTTTTTCCGACACTCACACATCCTCGGAGCAGTCGAACATGTCCGCAAAAAAAGCCAACAACTCGAGGTCTCCCGAACATGTTCAGGATAAGGGGGAGCATATCGATGTCTCTCGAACATAACCGGCAGAAGAGGGAAACAACTATAGGTCTCTCGAACATGTTCGGAAAAGTCGCACTTTCGACCCGGACTAAGATGAGAGAAAAACGAGTTCTCTTGAACATGTCCAAAAAAGTCGCGATTTAGATCGCTACCAAGAGGCGAAGGAATCGAGGTCTCCCGAACATGTTCGACAAAGTGCCCAGTCAACCCGCACTAAGAGGGGAACAACTCGATGTCTCCCGAACATGTTCGACAAAGTGCCCAGTCAACCCGCACTAAGAGGGGAACAACTCGATGTCTCCCGAACATGTTCGACAAAGTGCCCAGTCAACCCGCACTAAGAGGGGAACAACTCGATGTCTCCCGAACATGTTCGACAAAGTGCCCAGTCAACCCGCACTAAGAGGGGAACAACTCGATGTCTCCCGAACATGTTCGACAAAGTGCCCAGTCAACCCGCACTAAGAGGGGAACAACTCGATGTCTCCCGAACATGTTCGACAAAGTGCCCAGTCAACCCGCACTAAGAGGGGAACAACTCGATGTCTCCCGAACATGTTCGACAAAGTGCCCAGTCAACCCGCACTAAGAGGGGAACAACTCGATGTCTCCCGAACATGTTCGACAAAGTGCCCAGTCAACCCGCACTAAGAGGGGAACAACTCGATGTCTCCCGAACATGTTCGACAAAGTGCCCAGTCAACCCCCACTAAGAGGGGAACAACTCGATGTCTCCCGAACATGTTCGACAAAGTGCCAGGTCAACCCGCACTAAGAGGGGAACAACTCGATGTCTCCCGAACATGTTCGACAAAGTGCCCAGTCAACCCGCACTAAGAGGGGAACAACTCGATGTCTCCCGAACATGTTCGACAAAGTGCCCAGTCAACCCGCACTAAGAGGGGAACAACTCGATGTCTCCCGAATATGTTCGACAAAGTGCCCAGTCAACACGCACTAAGAAGGGAACAACTCGATGTCTCCCGAACATGTTCGACAAAGTGCCTAGTCAACACGCACTAAGAGGGGAACAACTCGATGTCTCCCGAACATGTTCGACAAAGTGCCAGGTCAACCCGCACTAAGAGGGGAACAACTCGATGTCTCCCGAACATGTTCGACAAAGTGCCCAGTCAACCCGCACTAAGAGGGGAACAACTCGATGTCTCCCGAACATGTTCGACAAAGTGCCCAGTCAACCCCCACTAAGAGGGGAACCACTCGATGTCTCCCGAACATGTTCGACAAAGTGCCCAGTCAACCCGCACTAAGAGGGGAACAACTCGATGTCTCCCGAACATGTTCGACAAAGTGCCCAGTCAACACGCACTAAGAGGGGAACAACTCGAGGTCTCCCGAACATGTTCGACAAAGTGCCCAGTCAACCCGCACTAAGAGGGGAACAACTCGATGTCTCCCGAACATGTTCGACAAAGTGCCCAGTCAACCCCCACTAAGAGGGGAACAACTCGATGTCTCCCGAACATGTTCGACAAAGTGCCAGGTCAACCTGCACTAAGAGGGAACAACTCGATGTCTCCCGAACATGTTCGACAAAGTGCCCAGTCAACCCCCACTAAGAGGGGAACAACTCAATGTCTCCCGAACATGTTCGACAAAGTGCCCAGTCAACCCGCACTAAGAGGGGAACAACTCGATGTCTCCCGAACATGTTCGACAAAGTGCCCAGTCAACCCGCACTAAGAGGGGAACAACTCGATGTCTCCCGAACATGTTCGACAAAGTGCCCAGTCAACCCGCACTAAGAGGGGAACAACTCGATGTCTCCCGAACATGTTCGACAAAGTGCCCAGTCAACCCGCACTAAGAGGGGAACAACTCGATGTCTCCCGAACATGTTCGACAAAGTGCCCAGTCAACCCGCACTAAGAGGGGAACAACTCGATGTCTCCCGAACATGTTCGACAAAGTGCCCAGTCAACACGCACTAAGAGGGGAACAACTCGAGGTCTCCCGAACATGTTCGACAAAGTGCTCAGTCAACCCGCACTAAGAGGGGAACAACTCGATGTCTCCCGAACATGTTCGACAAAGTGCCCAGTCAACCCCCACTAAGAGGGGAACAACTCGATGTCTCCCGAACATGTTCGACAAAGTGCCCAGTCAACCGGCACTAAGAGGGGAACAACTCGATGTCTCCCGAACATGTTTGACAAAGTGCCCAGTCAACCCGCACTAAGAGGGGAACAACTCGAGGTCTCTCGAACATGTTCGAAAAAGTCCCGATTTGTGCCTGCACTTGTAGGGGAAAAAATCGAGGTCTTTCGAACATGTTCGAAAAAGTCCGGATTTGTGCCC
>NW_021164139.1:0-8179 GCF_004324835.1 Dendronephthya gigantea | reverse complement strand
TCTTCTGATGTCAAAGCCATAATATTTAAAAATAACATCTTAACATTGACCTTATCATTATGTTAATTAGCTTAACATTCACCTTATCATTTGATAATTTTGAGCAAAACTCTCTTTATTATTGTATAAATGTGTACCAAATGGCACTAAATAGTCACAATGCATATTGATGACTTATATTGATAATGATTCCTCTGATGTAAAGCCAAAGTATACAAAAATATAGCATTTTAACATTGACCTTATCATTATATTTTGTTGTATAATGTTCACTCCCCCCTGGTAAATGGTTCTTTCGCAACAAATAGACTCCTTAAGTAGATAATTTGAAAATAATGGGAAAATAAAAGTGGCATCTTAACATTCTACTTATCATGTAGTGTGGACGCGGACGGGGACAGGGACGGGGACGTGAACGCCAAGCCTATAGCAATAGCTCTCTTGCACTAAAGTGCAGGCGAGCTAAAAAGGAATTTTGAAAGCAGAATACCTGACATGCGTTGCACTATCATCATTAACCAACCTTTTTCTTTCAGAACAAATAACATACGAAGTGAATTTAACTTTTCCAATTTTTTCTTGCACAAGGCCTAGATGTTCTCAGCTCGCAGACTGAGGAAACATTGTAGAATCTTCAAAAAACCACAATGTAAGACATCATAGAAAAATCGCGAGAAATAACATTGAATTTGGCTTACCACAAGTCGTAACTCCGATGCAATAGACGTCCGATAGCGATTGTCATAATGAGTTTTTATGTGGTACATTAATATATTGAATATTCGTTCTGCAATTACATAATAGGAAAAGAAGAATAAAAAAATTATATTTTATATAACACCAGTGTAAAATGATTGATAAATGGAACTGTACAGCAAAATAGGCTATTACTCCTTACAATAATGTTGCACAGAAGCAAGACATTAAATATCTCAGAAATATTTGGGCTAAAGACCCCGGAATACCACTAAATGATAGCGGTTGAAACGATTATTTGAATAGTATATTCCAACCAGCATATAGTTATAACCTGCATTTGTATTATAAGTAAAAATTATAATCAAAATAATAGGTTGCTTTGTTATCTCAAATTACTCACCCATAGCAAGATATATTTTAGAAATTCCATATCTTTTCGCTTTTTTGGTACTCTGTTGTCTTCAAAATGTCCAAATTTTACATGTTATCAATCTGTTGTAATTCTGAGTTATTCTTGGGCTAGGATGTGCAAAAGAATCGAAGAAATAGCATTTAAACAACACTTATGAAAGTGCTAAGCGATAATCGTTGGTAAGCACGTGCTTAAGACAAACTCGAATAGGAACTAGGTCAGAATTTCGGCTTTTTGCCCGAATTTGTTTTCCATATTTTTATTATAATGAAATATTATTGCCGGTGATGCGATAATTCATATCATCAGGTATGTTTATATAAAAAATCGGCAAAAATCTTCTAAAGGCTCGATTTTGACGCTAAATATATCAAAATAGTACTGAATATTTGATATTAACCACTGCAACCGGTTTTCGTTTGCATTTTGGGCAATATCCTAAGGATTAGGCCGCTTTGATGTGTAATATTGAATATATAAAACGCGTGAATAACATACCTGTGAATAGCTATGTATGCATGGCGGTAAAACGCCATATTTCCACTGGAATTTGCGATATTTAGCCTTGAAATTTACTACATTTGCGATTTTGTCAGTTTTTATATTTACTATTATTCCATGCCATGCCCAATTCGACAATATTCTGAAAGGTTCAGTAGTTTAATGTACCACATAATTCAAATGCTACAACAGTTTGAAAGATTTACTTGCCTTTTAAATTCCGACTTTCCTGCTCGATGGGGTTCTGAAGCTAGTGGGAAAATAAAGCCTTTTAATAATGATTGAACTGTAATTTTTTGTGAACTTCATCAGAGAAATAATCGAACAAATACACACATACTGTGATACATTGGCTTGGAATATGCTCCAAAACGTGTGAAATCGAACATTTGTTGTGCAATCACCTTGCAAATATCACAGAAACGGGATAAAAATTTGAATATAGATTAACCAATCTGATTGGTTTTTATTGAACCAATCGTGGAGTACAAAAATTGACCAATGACAAATTGACCTGTGCACAGAAATAACCAATCAAGTTGTCTTAATTTTGCTGAATTATGCAAGAGCCTACAGGCTATAAAACAGAGCCGTCTGCAACCGTTTTCTTCAGGTGAGTGAGTTCTTTCTTTTAGGTAGGATCAAGGTATGTGTAATTATTTTTTTAATAGAAGTAGATCCCCGTGGCCACTCTGTTAGCTAAGAATCTCTGTCCCCGTATCTGGAAACACGGCTCACTGCTTGTCTAACTGTGTTTTGCTCTTCGTTTTCTAGGGAGCTACTAATACTTTTTTTTGTGTTTTTCAGACAAAGACGATCGTAGTTTAGTTTCAGTATCCAACCCTAAGAAGCCACCCCAAACCCATGCCGTCAGTTAAACCCTAGCCACAATTGCCTTCAAGCTAATTGTGAATGCTTGCTTTTCTAGGAACAACTCACCATATTTTTTGTCGTTTCAGCTACAGAGTTAGTGGGTTGTGGGTTGTTGGATGTTGTGTCGTCGGTTGTGTGTTTTGTGTTGTACGTTCGTATTGTCTGCCAGTCGGTTTGCGAGTTGCCCTGTAGCTCTCGCTTTTTCCTGGCCACACAAAGAACACATTTTGGATACTCCTTTTTAGGAGATTGGGTTCGATTCCCATGAATGTGTCAATTTTGCGCTGATATCTAATGTGGTCCGTCTCTAATACAAAAGCACAACATCCAACGGACAATCTGCATCCTTTCACCACACCAACTACAAGTGTTGTCCTCATACAACAGAATGGAACTTCCAACAGAGTAAGGAGTAACCAATACCCAAGACGAAGTTCTCGTAACTTCTCAAACAGGACAGGATGCGGCACTTGAGGGATCCTCTCAGTTAGACGTCCGATCAGAGGATATTTCAAAGTGGTAAGCTGATTTAAACTTGTGATTACTGTGCGAATACTTCACCCATTTTAATAAATATGAGACCACTAAACTCATTGCTGTCTGCTCGTAAACGGCGCACACAGATAATTTCGATTTTATCTGGAAGTATTTTATCAAATCAACCAGAAATTGTGTTATCTCAAAGAAAAAACATTTACCTATTTGTATAAATTTAGTTCATTTCAAAAGCTTTCCTATAAGCCAAGATATTTATTGCCGAACTTGTACTTTTTAAAGTTGAATTTTAGAGAAGCGAAAATACGCAAAGCCTTCCAAAAATCTCGCCTAAAAACCTCCAAATATTTCTAGTATACATTGGGATCAATATTTTTATCTATTTTACTTGAAATACAGTCGCTTTGGCGATTTGTAGTGATATTTCCAACAAACGTGTTTACAAATGGAAACCGGAAAATGTGCATATAATTATCACCATATTGGCGAAAATTTGACAATTATGACTTCTAGGGACAATTTTACCCCGGAAATCGATTACCGGGCTTATTTTACCCCCACGGGGTAGGCAACGTTACGTTTTTGATACCTCTAACCTCACGTGACAACCACATGTGCGTGCGGCTGAGCAACGCCTCGCTATACACAATAACAAATAAAAAAAGCTATATTTTTCGAGTTTTTCTGCCCATCCTGACTTAAAAACTATCAGAAAAGATAACTAAAGCTTTTTCAGTTTATATGTAACGGTTAAAAGACGACAGGTTAAAAAATAACGAAGAAAATAACGAAATTCCAAAGGCGAGTTATATTTCCGTTTGTAATCCCGTGTAATTTGATATGATTTTTAGAGCTGCACTGCAGTGTCAGGTTAACAGCAATATTGATTAATTTCTGGATTAAAACAGAAGCGATTGGGTTAAAGTATTTTTCTTCAGCTATATTTTGGTGGTATTTTTGTGCTTTTAAATTAAACGGATTAATTTAAACAATAAAAAACCAAGATAATTTCATGATATCTGGTGATGGAAGGCATGACAAGAATTATGCCTACACAATATTTTGCTGTACAATTCGATATGTCATTCATTTTACACTGGTGTTATTAAAAATAGATTTATTTTTCTCCCTTTCCTATTATGTAATTGCCAATTACCAATATACAGGGGTTGGGGGTATTATGTGAATATGAAAGAAAACAGCCTGCATTTTGTTCTGTATATTCTTTTTGTTATAGAAGTCACAAAATACATGCTGTTACTATACAGTATAGGGCCTTGTGATTCATATACAATTATAGTTTCAATTGTGTGAAAGTGATGTTCTTGTAATCTCAATTGTAGATTCTATTGCATATAGAACATATCTTTGAGAATTGAAGTTTATGGCGGTTCCTCAGGTATGTTCTAGCAATTCACTGAAGTACTATTTGTTCGCTAAGGAATGTTGTCCCACGGTAGCGGTACGCACGAACCTGCATGGGATATCACAATGCTGATAGCCTCACAACTATGGACAATAATATACTAGAAATACATGCATGCAGCAACCCCTCGCTATTTTAAACCAAGTACACAATTTCCTGAGTTAACCTGACCTAAACTTATATTATGAAATGACACAAAACTCAAATCAGTCTTATTATATTTTACCGAGTATATTATAGCTAATGTTTCCATCATTCGATACAAAAATAATCATAAAGCTAGTCTAAACATTGCCCGTTCAATTTAGTGTAAACATTGCCCGCTGCATTATACCATGCCAGCAATTAAGTAACGGTTTAAAATCGAAGTTTCGAACGATTAAAACAGTACAAAATCTTCACAGACAAAGAAAAATTAAACTTCATATGTTATTTTATTCTGTATTTTGCAGTCGACAACGGCGGCAAAAAGTTTTATACTTTATAAATATAGTGTATATTTTTGATACCAAAATTCAAATTACACTTTCAAAAACACTTTTTGAAGTTAAAGCAAAGGTGTAATAGCCTTTCACAGGTTTATGCGTTTGCATAAAAAGCTGAAAATTTAACAAATAAACGGCATACAAAGCTGAAAAGTATACAAATACGGCTCATTCTTATCGCGAAACAAATACGAAATAAACAAAGTAAACACGTACATTATGTCTTTGAGAACATTTATAAGTTTGCTGATTATGAATTATTGTTCATCTTTGCTAACTGTCATGCTTCATATATCTTGTTTCTTCTCGTTTTACTTTCTTTGCACAAAGTTTATGAAACGCTTTTACAAAACTGTTTACGAAATGACAGTTAATATAAATTGCTGACGTTCTCATTGAAATACAAAATTTCTGTCTTAGCCAATCAGAACGTTCGTTGATTACCAGACGTTACTCGCGCATGCGCATAACTTACAAAACCACCCAACGTCGACCGTCCATGACAAAGAATTTGGACAACTTCGGATTCGCCTATGTTCTACCGGGTTTCGGGTGTAATTCCTAATCTCCGAGCGGAATTAGTACCCTCGCAGGCGCTCCGCGCCCGCTCGGGGATTAATTTACTTGTTCCTTGTTTCTCAATTTTAGATCAAATAAATTATGGCAACCCAGGAATCGCTAACAATTATTACCTTTCTCTTATCACTGACTACACCTCCATCCATCGCTGTGCCATACATGGATTTGATGGACTGACATACCAAGCAAGGTAAATATTGCAGGCTACATGGTATATGTTCAGTTTATTATTATGTCATATTAAGACTGTTGGACATTATATTTTTATTCAGTAATTCCCCTATATGGGAATGTGATAAAATTCGAAGTTAACGCCCAGTAAAGATTTCACAAAATCAATTGAAATAACGCTGTACCTCGACTGGTTTCAATTCTGGAGGCCCCATATATGGCACAATTATCTGCATTATCGTTTCATTTTTGTTGATGATTGTTTCGATGGTGTTTTGGTGCCGGAAGATAGAATAATTGATACTAATTATCGCCCCCCGTACTGAAGACACATAACATCCCAGATAATAGCAACAAGTGTTGGGAATGCGGATAAGTCGACAGGACATGGTCGCTTAAATGAGGCAGCTTCTTGATCTGCACGGAAAAATTACCAGGACCAATGCATTTAAATTGACTTCGGCAAGAAAGATGTTGTCGGAGCGATTTCACTCAAAGTCGCCGTAATTATAATTAGTGGGTGAAGACCTACTCTGTATCCTATAGTTCCGACGGGCAAAAATTCGCTCATTACAAAATAAATGGATTAGTCAGGGTTAGCTGGATTAATAAGCAAGGCTCCTACAGATTACCCTCTCACGTTATATGCATCACATCATTTCCATGCGGTCATATATAACTTTTAATGTGTGACTAAGATTAATTGTTTAACAAATTACTCATTTCATTAGAGACTCACTAGTGGAAAATGTCCTATCACCAACTGTAACCGCGCTTTACACCCGCATTCATCCAAAGACATGGTACGCAACATATCTTTGAGAATTGAAGTTTATAGCTGTTCTTCAGGTATGTTCTAGCAATTCACGGGGAATCCAGCATATCATTATGAGGAACAAAGCTATCATAGCGGTATATACTCAGGGCTATCACAATCAAGTTTAGTGTTATCGCTTGATTTTAATGTTTGCTGCACGGTCGGATTCCCACATTTAAAAGAAAATCAAGCGAAAAGTTTTACACGTACAAAAGTATATGGAACTGTTCTTTAATTTATCGGAAGAACTAGCGCGTTTTTAACCCACCACATGTGTCAATGAGGATGCATATTCGTTCGATGTGATCGCCTGATAGGAGAGATACGTTACTGAGTTTGATTGCTATCGAGGGATAGGGGGGGGCTTTATTAAGAAGAACTGTTAAAAAGCTAGAGCAGTATAAGGATTATCACTAACCTATTTTCAGTTGATCAGGTAACCATTCATACAGGACTTCAAACTAAAGGTGATTCCAAAAAACAACGTAGTTTCCACTCAGATCTTTTTCCATTGCAAATGCGCGCATCTCAGATTCGAGAGCCCCAGAAGTTCCTCTCACGTCTGTCACATTGAAAAAAAAATAAATTGTTTCAAACTCATTTACGAGAACAGTTTAGAGAAAGAGGTCAGGACTATTGAATTTGTCTTGTTATACTCATAGCGACAGGAAATCCTCCATTACCTTTTCATTTCCTATATTTTCAACGGAAACTAACCTTAGCTTTGAGACTCACCTTGTAATTCCAAATCAGGCTGTACGCTTTCAAATCTTGACTGAATCTGTAAAAAAGATCCGTTTAAATACCATTGCTTTTTCATCTTTCAAACGACTAGAACATTTTCCCATTTTCTTAATATGAACACTTACTTGTAATAAAACAACTGGATTTAAATTCTTACATCTTTCCTGGATTTGAATCCTATTTTTGTCCTGCAATGCGAGAGATATCCTTCAAGTTGATTCCTTGACGTTCCTCTCGCTTTTCCAGAGCTCTAACAGACAAGTATAGCACGTGAAATAACAGGCTTATACGTACATACAAGCATGCATTATGAAATTTTGGAACACGATTGTTGCCTTAAAACGTACTCTGCAAGCTTTACAGTGTCACGAATTGATAAATGATCTTCTTTAGTCTCTGGTGGCTGAAGGAAAGATAAAAACTTTCCAACAAAATTGTTTCTTTACAAAAAGGTTTTACACTTCTGAATGAATTACCTTTTAATTATTTCGTCAGTGGGACAGTTTAAGGATGAATGATGGAGTTTAGTTACCAAAGCAGTTGATACCACTTAGTCACTATTACATAATTGTTTATGAACCAAAACTTACGAACAGGAAATCTCGCATTTAAACTTTATTGTATATTTTAGACATTAAAAACCATAACTACTTTAATACGAACATTATTCTCACAAGTAATGCCATTGCTGTTGGATGACCAGTTGTCCAGAGAGCCACAAGATGTCCACTCAATTGCCTATATGCCAACAATAAAGATTATAAATTACTTATGGAGTATGCTTGTTAGTCTCAATTGAACTATTTACAGATGGCTAGTATATAGAGGATTATAAAATCACAAGTTTTAAGATGAATCTAAGAATGTTGCTAAACTACAACTCAGGTGCTCCGGATGGAATCGAAGCTATACATCTGCAACAATTTGTTAATATATCACACTAATTCGGGTTTTAAACGGTCTTAATTTCGCGTGGT
>NW_021164138.1:0-8209 GCF_004324835.1 Dendronephthya gigantea | reverse complement strand
ATTCTTGTAGACTGTTGTCAAATTTACCTCGGAATTTACTTTTTAAATTCAACTGAAAGTTATTTTTCTCGTCGAATATATTTTTAAATTCAACGGCAAGTCGTTTCTTGTCATTTTTGCAGCATTAGTTTTTACAGCGATATTTTAATAACAAACGCTGAGGCGGGCACCCTGTGGTAAAACTTGAAGTTGCAAAACAAAGCTTTCGCTTTGCTGGAGAAAATATTTTTAACAGTCTCCCAATAGAAATTAGGTTGGCAAAAAAATTTACAGAGTTTAGGTCACTTATCTGTGACCACTTTCAATCTTAACTTTTAGCTAGTATAGATTTTTAACTTTTTAGGGAGCTTCTCATATTACTTGTACTTATTATAACTAGATAATTTGTGAGTTCACGGCAACCAGGTATATAATCCATCGTAATTTTCGCTACTCTGGTTTTAGTAAATGAAAGTAATCACCACACAAAGATTAACTTTCACGACCCAACGTTTCGACACGCCGGTCTAGTGTCTTCATCAGGGGTGATCTGATGTTGAAACTCGGTTCCTTATGTACTCTCAAAATGACGTCATCTATTAATCAGATGTAAATATTCTTTAACAAATAGCTTCCGTCATCCCTATTAAGGGCACAAAGACTCGCATTAATATGCCAGGCTTCCAAACAACGCCTTTGTCCATAACGATCATTAGTGGTAATGACTTTTGAATCGTTCCACCCAATGTTATGGTTAGTTTGACACACGTGTTCCGCCAAGGCTGATTTTGAACTGTCTAAGTTCGAAACGGCCTTTTGATGTTCTTTTAAACATGTGCCGAACTGGCGTTTTGTTTGACCTAGATATTCTTTCTCGCAATCACCACATGGTATAGAGTATACAGCATGAGTTTTCTGTTTAGTCGCTACGCGATCCTTGGGTTTCGCGAAAATATGTCCCAATGTCTGAAAGGGTTTTAAGGCAACTTTCATACCACAATTATTCAGGATCCTCCTGATTGGTTCTGCAATTCCCTGAATGTATGGAACTATAGCAAAACCTGTGTTTGAGGAATCACCCTCTGAGGAATTGCATCTAGTTGAGACAGGGGATTTTAGACAATCGTTTAAAAAGTTTCGTGGATAATTGTTCTCTCTTAGTACACTGAGGACATAATCACGCTCGTTGTCCCTAGCAACGCGATTGGATGGTAACGCTTCAGCTCTTTGAAACAAAAGTTTTTGCAGCAGAATTTTTATGACTTTTTGGATGGTGTGAGTAGAAGGATAGATATTTGTCCGTATGTGTAGGTTTACGGTAAACGTCAATTTCTAACTGCCCTTCGATATTTCTATGAACATAAGTATGCAAAAAAGCCAACTTTCCCTCACTCTCGCGCTCTACAGTGAATTGAATTGATGGCTCAATAGAATTGAAATGTTTCAACAAATTATCGATCTCATTTTTGTGAACCGCAGAGGCCACATCGTCAACATATCGTTTCCAAAACAAAGGTTTGACCGGACTAGAGGCTAAAGGTCTTTGCTCGACATCTTCCATTACTCGGTTAGCAATTACTGCCGAGATCCCCGGTCGAAATATTTGAATTCTATTGAGCCATCAATTCAATTCACTGTAGAGCGCGAGAGTGAGGGAAAGTTGGCTTTTTTGGATACTTATGTTCATAGATATATCGAAGGGCAGTTAGAAACTGACGTTTACGTACCGTAAACCTACACATACGGACAAATATCTATCCTTCTACTCACACCATCCAAAAAGTCATAAAAAGTCTGTTGCAAAAACTTTGTTTCAAAGAGCTGAATCGTTACCATCCAATCGCGTTGCTAGGGACAACGAGCGTGATTATGTCCTCAGTGTACTAAGAGAGAACAATTATCCACGAAACTTTTTAACGATTGTCTAAAATCCCCTGTCTCAACTAGATGCAATTCCTCAGAGGGTGAATCCTCAAACACAGGTTTTGCTATAGTTCCATACATTCAGGGAATTGCAGAACCAATCAGGAGGATCCTGAATAATTGTGGTATAAAAGTTGCCTTAAAACCCTTTCAGACATTGGGACATATTTTCGCGAAACCCAAGGATTGCGTAGCGACTAAACAGAAAACTCATGCTGTATACTCTATACCATGTGGTGATTGCGAGAAAGAATATCTAGGTCAAACAAAACGCCAGTTCGGAACACGTTTAAAAGAACATCAAAAGGCCGTTTCGAACTTAGACAGTTCAAAATCAGCCTTGGCGGAACACGTGTGTCAAACTAACCATAACATTGGGTGGAACGATTCAAAAGTCATTACCACTAATGATCGTTATGGACAAAGGCGGTGTTTGGAAGCCTGGCATATTAATGCGAGTCTTTGTGCCCTTAATAGGGATGACGGATGCTATTTGCCAAAAGAATATTTACATCTGATTAATAGATAACGTCTTTTTGAGAGTATATAAGGAACCGAGTTTCAATATCAGATCACCCCTGATGAAGACACTAGACTGTCGAAACGTTGGGTCGTGAAAGTTAATCTTTGTGTGGTAATTACTTTCATTTACTAAAACCAGAGTAGCCATAATTACGATGGATTATATACCTGGTTCCCGTGAACTCATAAACTTCAATTCGTAATTATAATCGTATTATTGTACTACGAATAGTTTTCAATACTACAATTTTTAGCGAAATTTCAATTTCTTTTATTTCTTTCAATTTTTTTTATTCACTTTTCAAAATAAATGCTTTCCCAATCAAAATAATTTTAACGAGATTTGCGAATAAATTCAGAGAGGTGTCATACATTTGTTGATAGATCCACATAATTATTACACTTACAAAATACGTTAACAATTTAAAATACAAAATCTACTCATTTACCCATGTTCAAAAACACTCTAAAAAAGCTTGAGAAACGTCCATTTGAAACAATGTTTTTCTACCCGAAGGCAACTTTTACATTCTCTCTTAAAGTCAATTTTTTGTATATTTTCATAATCATCCAAGTGAAAAATATTAATTCAAAAAGGTTTTAAAACTCAAAATATCAGTTATGCTGAAAAATTTAATTTAGTTATTCGCACGTTTGCAAACGTTTGCTAGTTACCAGTTTCAACATGTTTCAAACTCACGCGTGCGCATATCTTACAAAAACGCTAAACCCCCATTACTTAATAGCGGACAATCTCAATTTCGCATTTACATTCCCAGGCGTAATTAAAATATTCGAGCGGAATTACCATCCTCGGTCGGCGCTTCCCACCGCCTGGGAAATTACAATTCGGTTGTTTCTTCTGTTATGCCGCAAGCTTAGGAGGAGAAAGTGTTGCATGCATTTTCTAGATTTTGAGCGCGCATAGTCATGTTTCGTTAATATCGGCCGCAAATTTGTCACTAGAAGGAATATTTTTTAAGATTAGAACAATCAATTTTTACCTTGTACTTGTGGTATCAGCAACGGTCGTTCTGGCAGTCATCCTCGCCTTTAATTGGCACGAGATTGCCAAACCTTGTCCCTGAAAAAATATGTTAGCGCCCACGTTATATTCTTTTAAGATAGGTCAGCATTGTTATTGTAAGATAAATTTTATTCGGGCGTATTCTAGACGCTTTTCACATTAAAGTTTAAATTTTGAGAAAATTAGAATATTTTATACACTGCTTTGATTTGATGTGTATTTGGGTTGGTTAATATACATATATTTCGTTCTGCCTGACAGATCACTTTTGTAAGTGCAATAGCTTACAATAGGCTTGTATGTACTTTGTCGTCTTTTAGGAATTTTATGTTGGACAATAATATATTCAGGTGTTCTAGTACATGGAAAATGACGATTTATCTTTCTTTAAAAATTCCATGGATGCAAACTTAAATGATTCCGTAATCAATCTTGAATATTTTTTCTGAAAAAAAGAACGCGGGAATTAAACGAAAAGTTTTACTAGTTAGTGTTTTACCCTGAGCTAACTAAAGGAGTCAATTGCCTTATTCTATTGTTTCATTGTTCCATTGCATTGTTCTCTATAATTTATGAATAGACGAAAAACCTTTCTCGTCGCTTTTGTTAGCAAATTAAAATTCTCATTCCCCATACTTTCGTGCACGATAACTCTTCATGGTTGAGTTAAAGACAATTGGCTCGGACGTGAACCTAAAAGTGTTGTATTCTGGTAAAAGTAAAATAGCGACTGTTTATTTTAGATAGATCGTACAAGTTTGTTGTATACAAGACGCAGCTCCGTTCCCGGGCACTTTAAATAAAATGTAAAAGCCTGTAGTGTTCCTATATTTATTTTATTTAAAGCGCGGCGAACTCGCGAAGATTCATTCGAAAGTTGATAATACATAAATTCTTGTATGGATAAATAGAAATAGATGTCGTTATTATTCCACGAATAAAACGACATACTTTAACACGTTTTAATTCATGTTTATCGTAAATTTTGAAAAGTGTCCGCTGTCCGGTGTCCGCGTTTTCCAATAAACCACACTCATAGCATTAACAGCGACATTCGCAATCGAATGACTATGCTATTGAGTGACTCGAGTCGTGCGCACATTTTTATCATTATACATTTTAGAACAGCTAAATTTCTTAAAACTTCACAAAATTTCTTCTCGGCAACTGCACTGTGTTCAAAGTTTGAAAGTCCGAAAATTTTAGAGGGGCTGAAGCAGACAAATGGCTACCCTGTGTTAAGACTTTGGAATAATTAGTTAGGAATAATTATTATTCAATGACGTAATATTTATATGTGTATATAAATGATTTCTGATATGAAATATACATCTTTTAACACTGAATGTCGAGTACATAACATGGTGTCAGGTGTCGGATTTTTTTTAACAAAATGGAACAATTAAAGCCTCCAGGTGAACTTTGTCTGGAATGCCTGGAAGGAAACTTAGCAGAAAATTGGCGAAAGTGGATTCAAAGCTTCGAACTTTTTCTCATTGCGAGCGAAATTGGCGAGAAAGTCCAGAGAAAAGCGAGAAAGTCCAGTGTGCCCATAGGAAGCCCATGCAGACAAATGAGTTGGCCATTTAACTATACAACTAGTGACGTAACTTACTATATTATTGGGAAGGATGGAAACTCTCGCCTCAATTTTCAACATATTCACAAATTAAAACACAAATTACTATAGTAAAACGGCACGTCGGCTGCTAAATGCCTACGGTAGGTTTAAGTTGAATAATCAAACTATACTTTCATAATAAAAATAGTGCTGAATTCAAAGGAAAGCACTGAAAAAACGTACACAAACTTTGTAAATTTGCCGAAATTTTCGTGAATACATGCGGGATGTAAGTACCTACCTAAAATGGCGGCGGCGGAAGAATCTGATTGGTCGAGAAAGGTAAACAAAGTTCGATAAACCAATCTGATTGGTCGAGAAAGGTAAACAAAGAGTGATCGACCAATCAGATTCTTTTGCCAGCCGCCATTTTGGGTGGGTACTTACATCCCGCATGTATTCACGAAAATTTCGGCAAATTTACAAAGTTTGTGTACAGTTTTCCAGCGCTTTCCTTTGAATTCAGCACTATTTTTATCATGAAAGTATAGTTTGATTATTCAACTTAAACCTACCGTAGGCATTTAGCAGCCGACGTGCCGTTTTACTATAGTAATTTGTGTTTTAATTTGTGAATATGTTGAAAATTGAAGCGAGAGTTTCCATCCTTCCTAATAATATAGTAAGTTACGTCACTAGTTGTATAGTCAAGTGGCCAACTCATTTGTCTGGGCTTCCTATGGTGTGCCACGTTTCTACACGTAGCCGGCGAAGAAGCTCGTGCCGTATTTAACGCCTTCGACTTTGCCAAGGAAGGTGATGAACACAAAATCGATATCTTAAAAGACAAATTCAAACAGTACTGTGAACCACGAAAGAATTTAACGTTTCTACGGCATCAATTTTTCACACGATCACAAGGACCAACTGAGACAATCGATGTTTTGCTACCGATTTAAGAAACAAAGCTAAACATTTCGAATTTAGTACATTGACTGATAGTCTTATACGTGACAGAATAGTCGGAGGAATCAGAAGTGATCAAGTACGAGCAAGATTACTTCGTGAAACGGACCTATCCTTACTAAAAGCCATCGATATATGTCGTGCGAGTGAAGCAAGTGCAAGAGAGTTGAAAGAATTTAACGATGACAACGACAAGTCCCTTCATGCACTGCAAAGATCTAAATTTACTTACCCGAGTAAATCGCTAAATCCAAAGTTGTATTCAAAACAACATCAGTCCACCCAGCAGTCAAACTATGGCTACGTGCAACGAAAGTGTGGAAATTGCGGTGGAGAACATTCTAGTTATTAAAAGGCCTGTCCAGCTTTTGACAAGATTTGTAATAATTGTCGAAAGGAAAACCATTTTGCTCGAGTTTGTCGATCGTGATCAGAGCCAGTGAATAAGCAAACATTCCAAGTTGATACCCAAGACGAGATGGATGATTTTTTCATCGGATGGCGGAAAATTCTAGCGACGACGACTGGACCGAAAATATTATAAAAACAACAAAGCTATTGAAGTTAAACTTGACACTGGCGCACAGTGCAATGTCATGTCACTCAATGTTTACAACAGCATTGTTCAAAATAACATCGCTCAAAATAACATTTTCCCGATTGTTGCATCGAATGCCAGATTGGTAAGTTACTCAGAGCACAAAATCACTCCAGTTGGAAAAGCAAGATTTGAATGTCAGCGAAAGAACAAGTTCTATCAAATCAATTTCAGATAATAGATGAAGATGCTCCATCACTGCTGGGCAGGAAAACCTGTTTGGAATTGGGATTAATTGAAAGAATCATGAATTTGGATCGATCTGATGGTGACAACGAAAGTGGCGATGACATTCTCAATCATTATCCAGACTTATTTTCTGGTCTTGGTTGCATACAGTCAGTTGGAAAACATCACATTGAAGTAGATCCTAATATAAAGCCAGTCATTCATCCACCAAGAAAAGTACCTGCTGCATTGCGCCACAGAATACTAAAGGAATTGGAACGGATGGTAGATCTCGGGTTGATTGAAACACAGTCTGAGCCAACCAGTTGGGTAAACAGTATGATAACTGTCGTTAAACCCAACAAGTTAAGAGTATGCATTGATCCTCGTGATTTAAATCGAGCCATCCGACGTGAGCACTACCCACTGCCAACTGTTGAAGAGGCTGTATCGCGACTTCCAAAGGCCTTGGTATTTTCTGCCCTTGATGCCAGTTCTGGTTTGTGGCAAATAGAGCTTGATGATAGCAGTTCCACATTGTGCACCTTCAATACTCCATTTGGAAGGTATCGCTTTAAGAGACTTCCATTTGGCATTTCGTCAGCTCCAGAGGTTTTTCAGAAAGTTATGACAACACTGCTCGAAGGACTTGATGGAGTTGAATGCATCGCAGATGACATTTTCGTATGGGGGAAGAATATCAGCCAACATAACCAACGCTTGAGGTCTGTCCTCGATCGGTGTCAAGAAAGGAACTTGAAACTGAATCGTGAGAAATGTGAGATCCAACGCACTCAGCCAAGGGCTTTCGAAAGCCCTTGCACCAGACGCCACTTCGATTGCAGAGAATGTTGCTTCAGCTTCAACATTACAGTCTGGAAGTAACCTACAAACCTGGCAAAGAAATGTACCTCCCTGATACATTAAGCCGAGCGCATTTAAATGAAGAGAAATAAAGTCTTCTTGATGAAGAATTAGAAGTTTGTCTTTTGCATCTGGAACTGCCAATTTCTCCAGGGAAACTAAAAGAATTTCAAGATGCCACAGATCAAGACACAGCCTTACAGAACTTGAAGACCGTAATATTGAGCGGGTGGCCTAATGCGAGAAGTCAAGTACATCCCGACATTCGAGAGTTCTGGTCGTACCAAAATGAACTCACTTATATGCACCAGTTATTGTTCACAAATCAGAAGTTAATTGTTCCGAAGGTCCTGAGAGGTGAAATGCTTAAAAGAATTCATCAAGCTCATTTGGGAATCGTCAAATGTAAGCAGAGAGCACGTGAAATACTCTTTTGGCCCGGCATAGGAAATGAAATCGAAGAAATGGTTTCAAAGTGTCCAACTTGTAACGAAAACAGGAACAGTAACACCAAACAGCCCTTGACTCCTCATGAGATACCAGACCGGCCATGGGCAAAGATAGGAGTTGATTTATTCGAGTTCAAGAGCACTAACTATCC
>NW_021164137.1:0-8218 GCF_004324835.1 Dendronephthya gigantea | reverse complement strand
CTGTAATAATATTATGACGCTTAGACAGCTTTTAGCATCATGATTGATAACTCAGTTTTCTCTTGGTGTAATATTTCTTATACTCATTATTGAAGATATAGACGAAGTGAAAAGATCACAACATACATCACAAAGGTGATATGAATCAACATATCAAAGATGTTACTATAATTCTACTTTTAAAATTTTGAATAATGCTTGAATCTTAGATGGCTAATCATGGCATATATTGAATAAGTCTTTCGGGGTTAAAATAAGAATAATTTCTTTGTTATACTTGATACTTGCTGAAAATCGTCTGAGAGGGAAGACAAAAGGGGGCTTTAAAGTTTTTACGTATATAGTTCAAAGACAGCTTTAAAAGCTGTAATAATATTATGATTCCTGGACAGCTTTTAGCATCATGATTGATAACTCAGTTTTCTTTTGGTGTAATATTTCTTATACTTATTAGCGAAGATATAGATGAAGTGAAAAGATCACAACATACATCACAAAGGTGATTTGAATAAAAATATCAAAGATGTTACTATAATTCTTCTTTTAAAATTTTGAATAATTCTTGAATCCTACATGGCTAATCATGGCATATATTGAATAAGTCTGGCGGGGTTAAAATATTAATTATTTTGTTTGTTATACTTGACTCTTGCTCAAAATCTTCTGAGAGGGATGACGAAGGAGGCTGCACAGTTTTTACGTATATCGTTCAAAGGCAATTTTAAAAGCTGTAATAATATTATGACTCTTGGACAGCTTTTAGGATCATAATTGATAACTCAGTTTTCTCTTGGTGTAATATTTCTTATACTTATTATTGAAGATATAGACGAAGTGAAAAGATCACAACATACATCACAAAGGTGAAATGAATCAACATATGCAAGATGTTACTATAATTCTACTTTTTAAAATTTGGATAATGCTTGAATCTTAGATGGCTAATCATGGCATATATTGAACAAGTCTTTCGGGGTTAAATTAAAAATAATTTCTTTGTTATACTTGATTTTTGCTGAAAATCTTCTGAGAGGGAAGACGAAAGGAGGCTTTAAAGTTTTTACGTAGTTAGTTCAAAGACAGCTTTAAAAGCTGTAATAATATTATGATTCCTAGACAGCTTTTAACATCATGATTGATAACTCAGTTTTCTTTTGGTGTAATATATCTTATACTTATTAGCGAAGATATAGATGAAGTGAAAAGATCACAACATACATCACAAAGGTGATATGAATAAACATATCAAAGATGTTACTATAATTCTTCTTTTAAAATTTTGAATAATTCTTGAATCCTACATGGCTAATCATGGCATATATTGAATAAGTCTGGCGGGTTAAATAGTTAATTATTTTGTTTGTTATACTTGACACTTGCTCAAAATCTTCTGAGAGGGATGACGAAGGAGGCTGCACAGTTTTTACGTATATCGTTCAAAAGCAATTTTAAAAGCTGTAATAATATTATGACTCTTGGACAGCTTTTAGGATCATAATTGATAACTCAGTTTTCTCTTGGTGTAATATTTCTTATTCTTATTATTGAAGATATAGACGAAGTGAAAAGATCACAACATACATCACAAAGGTGATATGAATCAACATATCAAAGATGTTACTATAATTCTACTTTTAAAATTTTGAATAATGCTTGAATCTTAGATGGCTAATCATGGCATATATTGAATAAGTCTTTCAGGGTTAAAATAAGAATAATTTCTTTGTTATACTTGATACTTGCTGAAAATCGTCTGAGAGGGAAGACGAAAGGAGGCTTTAAAGTTTTTACGTATATAGTTCAAAGACAGCTTTAAAAGCTGTAATAATATTATGATTCCTGGACAGCTTTTAGCATCATGATTGATAACTCAGTTTTCTTTTGGTGTAATATTTCTTATACTTATTAGCGAAGATATAGATGAAGTGAAAAGATCACAACATACATCACAAAGGTGATATGAATAAACATATCAAAGATGTTACTATAATTCTTCTTTTAAAATTTTGAATAATTCTTGAATCCTACATGGCTAATTATGGCATATATTGAATAAGTCTGGCGGGGTTAAAATGTTAATTATTTTGTTTGTTATACTTGACACTTGCTCAAAATCTTCTGAGAGGGATGACGAAGGAGGCTGCACAGTTTTTACGTATATCGTTCAAAGGCAATTTTAAAAGCTGTAATAATATTATGACTCTTGGACAGCTTTTAGGATCATAATTGATAACTCAGTTTTCTCTTGGTGTAATATTTCTTATACTTATTATTGAAGATATAGACGAAGTGAAAAGATCACAACATACATCACAAAGGTGAAATGAATCAACATATGCAAGATGTTACTATAATTCTACTTTTTAAAATTTGGATAATGCTTGAATCTTAAATGGCTAATCATGGCATATATTGAATAAGTCTTTCGGGGTTAAAATAAAAATAATTTCTTTGTTATACTTGATACTTGCTGAAAATCTTCTGAGAGGGAAGACGAAAGGAGGCTTTAAAGTTTTTACGTATATAGTTCAAAGAGAGCTTTAAAAGCTGTAATAATATTATGATTCCTAGACAGCTTTTAACATCATGATTGATAACTTAGTTTTCTTTTGGTGTAATATATCTTATACTTATTAGCGAAGATATAGATGAAGTGAAAAGATCACAACATACATCACAAAGGTGATATGAATAAACATATGCAAGATGTTACTATAATTCTTCTTTTAAAATTTTGAATAATTCTTGAATCCTACATGGCTAATCATGGCATATATTGAATAAGTCTGGCGGGGTTAAATAGTTTATTATTTTGTTTGTTATACTTGACACTTGCTCAAAATCTTCTGAGAGGGATGACGAAGGAGGCTGCACAGTTTTTACGTATATCGTTCAAAGCAATTTTAAAAGCTGTAATAATATTATGACTCTTGGACAGCTTTTAGGATCATAATTGATAACTCAGTTTTCTCTTGGTGTAATATTTCTTATTCTTATTATTGAAGATATAGACGAAGTGAAAAGATCACAACATACATCACAAAGGTGATATGAATCAACATATCAAAGATGTTACTATAATTCTACTTTTAAAATTTTGAATAATGCTTGAATCTTAGATGGCTAATCATGGCATATATTGAATAAGTCTTTCAGGGTTAAAATAAGAATAATTTCTTTGTTATACTTGATACTTGCTGAAAATCGTCTGAGAGGGAAGACGAAAGGAGGCTTTAAAGTTTTTACGTATATAGTTCAAAGACAGCTTTAAAAGATGTAATAATATTATGATTCCTGGACAGCTTTTAGCATCATGATTGATAACTCAGTTTTCTTTTGGTGTAATATTTCTTATACTTATTAGCGAAGATATAGATGAAGTGAAAAGATCACAACATACATCACAAAGGTGATATGAATAAACATATCAAAGATGTTACTATAATTCTTCTTTTAAAATTTTGAATAATTCTTGAATCCTACATGGCTAATTATGGCATATATTGAATAAGTCTGGCGGGGTTAAAATGTTAATTATTTTGTTTGTTATACTTGACACTTGCTCAAAATCTTCTGAGAGGGATGACGAAGGAGGCTGCACAGTTTTTACGTATATCGTTCAAAGGCAATTTTAAAAGCTGTAGTAATATTATGACTCTTGGACAGCTTTTAGGATCATAATTGATAACTCAGTTTTCTCTTGGTGTAATATTTCTTATACTTATTATTGAAGATATAGACGAAGTGAAAAGATCACAACATACATCACAAAGGTGAAATGAATCAACATATGCAAGATGTTACTATAATTCTACTTTTTAAAATTTGGATAATGCTTGAATCTTAAATGGCTAATCATGGCATATATTGAATAAGTCTTTCGGGGTTAAAATAAAAATAATTTCTTTGTTATACTTGATACTTGCTGAAAATCTTCTGAGAGGGAAGACGAAAGGAGGCTTTAAAGTTTTTACGTATATAGTTCAAAGACAGCTTTAAAAGCTGTAATAATATTATGATTCCTAGACAGCTTTTAACATCATGATTGATAACTTAGTTTTCTTTTGGTGTAATATATCTTATACTTATTAGCGAAGATATAGATGAAGTGAAAAGATCACAACATACATCACAAAGGTGATATGAATAAACATATCAAAGATGTGACTATAATTCTTCTTTTACAATTTTGAATAATGCTTGAATCCTACATGGCTAATCATGGCATATATTGATGAATAAGTCTGGCGGGGTTAAAATGTTAATAATTTCTTTGTTATACTTGACACTTGCTCAAAATATTCTGAGAGGGATGACAAAGGAGGCTGCATAGTTTTTACGTATATCGTTCAAAGGCAATTTTAAAAGCTGTAATAATATTATGACTCTTGGACAGCTTTTAGGATCATAATTGATAACTCAGTTTTCTCTTGGTGTAATATTTCTTATTCTTATTATTGAAGATATAGACGAAGTGAAAAGATCACAACATACATCACAAAGGTGATATGAATCAACAAATCAAAGATGTTACTATAATTCTACTTTTAAAATTTTGAATAATGCTTGAATCTTAGATGGCTAATCATGGCATATATTGAATAAGTCTTTCGGGGTTAAAATAAGAATAATTTCTTTGTTATACTTGATACTTGCTGAAAATCGTCTGAGAGGGAAGACGAAAGGAGGCTTTAAAGTTTTTACGTATATAGTTCAAAGACAGCTTTAAAAGCTGTAATAATATTATGATTCCTGGACAGCTTTTAGCATCATGATTGATAACTCAGTTTTCTTTTGGTGTAATATTTCTTATACTTATTAGCGAAGATATAGATGAAGTGAAAAGATCACAACATACATCACAAAGGTGATATGAATCAACATATGCAAGATGTTACTATAATTCTACTTTTAAAATTTTGAAGAATGCTTGAATCTTACATGGCTAATCATGGCATATATTGAATAAGTCTTGCGGGTGTAAAATGTTAATAATTTCTTTGTTATACTTGACACTTGCACAAAATCTTCTGAGAGGGATGACGAAGGAGGCTGCACAGTTTTTACGTATATCATTCAAAGCAGCTTTAAAAGCTGTAATAATATTATGACTCTTGGACAGCTTTTAGCATCATGATTGATAACTCAGTTTTCTCTTGGTGTAATATTTCTTATACTCATTATTGAAGATGTTACTATAATTCTAGTTTTAAAATTTTGAATAATGCTTGAACCTTACATGGCTAATCATAGCGTATATTGAATAATCCTTGCGAGGTTAAAATGTGAATAATTTGTTTGTTATACTTAACACTTGCTCAAAATCTTGTGAGAGGGAGGACGAAGGAGGCTGCACAGTTTTTACGTATATCGTTCAAAGGCAATTTTAAAAGCTGTAATAATATTATGACTCTTGGACAGCTTTTAGGATCATGATTGATAACTCAGTTTTCTCTTGGTGTAATATTTTTTATACTTATTATTGAAGATGTTACTATAATTCTAGTTTTAAAATTTTGAATAATGCTTGAACCTTACATGGCTAATCATAGCGTATATTGAATAATCCTTGCGAGGTTAAAATGTGAATAATTTGTTTGTTATACTTAACACTTGCTCAAAATCTTGTGAGAGGGATGACGAAGGAGGCTGCACAGTTTTTACGTATATCGTTCAAAGACAGCTTTAAAAGCGGTAATAATATTATGACTCCTGGACAGCTTTTAGCATCATAATTGTTAACTCAGTTTTCTCTTGGTGTAATATTTTTTATACTTATTAGCGAAGATATAGACGAAGTGAAAAGATCACAACAAACATCACAAAGGTGATATGAATCAACATATCAAAGATGTTACTATAATTCTGCTTTTAATGCTTGAATAATGCTTGAACCTTACATGGCTAATCATAGCGTATATTGAATAATTCTTGCGAGGTTAAAATGTGAATAATTTCTTTGTTATACTTAACACTTGCTTAAAATCTTGGGAGAGGGAAGACGAAAGAGGCTGCACAGTTTTTAGGTTTATAGTTAATAGGGAGCTTTAAAAGCTGTAATAATATTATGACTCTTGGACAGCTTTTAGCATCATGATTGATAACTCAGTTTTCTCTTGGTGTAATATTTGTTATACTTATTATTGAAGATATAGACAAAGTGAAAAGATCACAACATACATCGCAAAGGTGATATGAATCAACATATCAAAGATGTTACTATAATTTTACTTTTAAAATTTTGAATAATGCTTGAACCTTACATGGCTAATCATAGCGTATATTGAATAATTCTTGCAAGGTTAAAATGTGAATAATTTCTTTGTTATACTTAACACTTGCTCAAATCTTCTGAGAGGGATGACGAAAGGAGGCTGCACAGTTTTTACGTATATAGTTAAAAGGCAGCTTTAAAAGCTATAATAATATTATGACTCTTGGACAGCTTTTAGCATCATGATTGATAACTCAGTTTTCTGTTTGTGTAATATTTTTTATACTTATTAGCGAACATATAGACGAAGTGAAAAGATCAGAACATACATCACAAAGGTGATATGAATCAACTTATCCAAGATGTTACTATAATTGTACTTTTAAAATTTTGAGAAATGCTTAAATCTTACATGGCTAATGATGGGATATATTGAATAAGTCTTGCGGGGTTAAAATGTGAATAATTTCTTTGTTATACTTGACACTTGCTCAAATCTTCTGAGAGGGATGACGAAGGAGGCTGCACAGTTTTTACGTATATCGTTCAAAGACAGCTTTAAAAGCGGTAATAATATTATGACTCCTGGACAGCTTTTAGCATCATAATTGTTAACTAAGTTTTCTCTTGGTGTAATATTTTTTATACTTATTAGCGAAGATATAGACGAAGTGAAAAGATCACAACAAACATCACAAAGGTGATATGAATCAACATATCAAAGATGTTACTATAATTCTGCTTTTAATGCTTGAATAATGCTTGAACCTTACATGGCTAATCATAGCGTATATTGAATAATTCTTGCGAGGTTAAAATGTGAATAATTTCTTTGTTATACTTAACACTTGCTTAAAATCTTGGAGAGGGAAGACGAAAGAGGCTGCACAGTTTTTAGGTTTATAGTTAATAGGGAGCTTTAAAAGCTGTAATAATATTATGACTCTTGGACAGCTTTTAGCATCATGATTGATAACTCAGTTTTCTCTTGGTGTAATATTTGTTATACTTATTATTGAAGATATAGACAAAGTGAAAAGATCACAACATACATCGCAAAGGTGATATGAATCAACATATCAAAGATGTTACTATAATTTTACTTTTAAAATTTTGAATAATGCTTGAACCTTACATGGCTAATCATAGCGTATATTGAATAATTCTTGCAAGGTTAAAATGTGAATAATTTCTTTGTTATACTTAACACTTGCTCAAATCTTCTGAGAGGGATGACGAAAGGAGGCTGCACAGTTTTTACGTATATAGTTAAAAGGCAGCTTTAAAAGCTATAATAATATTATGACTCTTGGACAGCTTTTAGCATCATGATTGATAACTCAGTTTTCTGTTTGTGTAATATTTTTTATACTTATTAGCGAACATATAGACGAAGTGAAAAGATCAGAACATACATCACAAAGGTGATATGAATCAACATATCCAAGATGTTACTATCGTTGTACTTTTAAAATTTTGAGAAATGCTTGAAGCTTACATGGCTAATTATGGGATATATTCAATAATTCTTGCAGGGTTAAAATTTACATCATTACTTTGTTATACTTGACACTTGCTCAAAATCTTCTGAGAGGGATGACGAAGGAGGCTGCACAGTTTTTACATATATCGCTCAAACGGTAGCTTTAAAAGCTGTAATAATATTTGACTCTTGGACAGCTTTTAGCATCATGATTGATAACTCAGTTTTCTCTTGGTGTAATATTTCTTATACTTATTAGCGAAGATATAGACGAAGTGAAAAGATCACAACATTCATCACAAAGGTGATATGAATAAACATATCAAAGACGTTACTATAATTCTTCTTTTAAAATTTTGAATAATGCTTGAATCCTACATGGCTAATCATGGCATATATTGAATAAGTCTGGCAGGGTTAAAATGTTAATACTTTCTTTGTTATACTTGACACTTGCTCAAAATCTTCTGAGAGGGATGACGAAGGAGGCTGCACAGTTTTTACGTATATCGTTCAAAGGC
>NW_021164136.1:0-8212 GCF_004324835.1 Dendronephthya gigantea | reverse complement strand
TATATATATATATATATTATTATAATAATAATATAATATATATATATATATATATATATATATATATATATATATATATATATATATATATATATATATATATATATATAATATTATATAATATATATATATATATATATATATATATATATAATATATATATATATATAGTTGTTTCAACTCTAAGGGTAGTTTCGACTGGGGTCAAAACGACTCTACAATAGAGTCTTGTTACTCTACCAAAAGGTAATGTTACTCTTCGAAGGAGTCAATTTGACTCTAATTGCAAAGAGTAACCGAACTACGAAAATTACCGTTTCGTCTAATTTATAATTATGCAAACGTTGTTTTGTTGATATACTGGTTGCGCCCAATCACACTGATCAGTGATCACACACGGCAATAATTTTCAATTTCACTGAGGCAAACAGTTATACAGTATTTATATAATCATCATGCACATGCACAGCGAAATCGAGAATTCTTACCTAGAATAATGTTCTTGAGAAATTCTTATTTTAAGCAAAATTTTGCTCAAAATAAGTGAAAGGGGATAAATTATTCTTATCAAGAATGAATTTTACTTGAATAAGTAAACTTTTTTTAAGCAAGAATAACCGTTTCTTAAAACAAGTAAATGTTCTAGCTTGTATTCTAACTAAGAATTTTGGTATTCTTAAAACAAGGAAGGCGTCTTTGTGGATTCTTGGCAAGAAACATTGTTAACTTAAAACCGGCAATCAAAAACGCTTGTTGCCAATTCACTTGCCAAGAATACTAATTTCAAACAACCAATTTATTTCAAACAACCAAGAATATTTTTACATTCTTACTAAGTAACATTTAATAACCGAGCAAAGATTCGCAAGTTTCGTTTCATATGGAGACGAAATGAAGGTTTTAATGCCTATTTAAGCATTCTGAATGGACGTAGTTCGTTTCTTATGAAAATATATATTTTAAACTTCGCTAACTGCCAACTGGCGGAAAGAACTGTGGATTATTGTGGATTATGTGGATAGTGGATAGGATTTACTGGACATTATGTCGCAAAATTTCCTGCAGAAGATTGCGCAGATTGTTTTAAAAGTGGCTGGGAATCTCAGTCTTCTAAGAGGTAAGGATTTAAAATTATACGCGCAAACAGACGAAAGCTATTTTTGAATTTGCCGCGTAAACAGTAAACGTATTTATAAACAATAAACAGATATATTCACAGTTTCAATACTCATCATTCCCGATAAATGAACGACGTTTATATAAATATATTATAACGTGGTTATACTATAGGCACTATGCCATAAAAAGTGTACGTGATATTGACGTTAGCTATAAAACCATGGTCAAATTTTAGCTGAAACATTTGTACTCAATCTTAGGATCATGATATACTGAATCTTGGTTACTGGATATACATAAGTTTTGATTAAAGAATTAGGATGAAATAACTGTTTTATTGCCTTTTAAATTTTTTTATATGCATTCTTAGATGGTGGATTAACAAGTGGTGATGTTTATGTCTAAACCTGTAATGAAAGAGGTCTTATTGGAGAGTAATATCTGTGGTAAGTAATGCATTATAAGGAATTGTGCAATGCTGTTAGATTATTCACCTAAGCATATGGCTTAGTTTTTAATGTATAATATAATATACCGGTAATTATATACTTATTGACCAATTGATTATATACTTATTTATCATGTAATAGATAAAAGGAAAAATCATTGACAGCTTACCAGATGACTACCCTTTATGCCTAATTTTATATCTGTCAGAGCATGCAAAACTGTGCATAGCATCCCCAATCATATATTTAACATATTATGCACTGCTTAGTTTCTTTAACATTTGTTATCTTAACTCTGATTTCTCAAGTATGCTTGCTTTTTTGTTTTATTAGGAACATGGATTGAGGTAGTGAGCAAGAAATTCAGTGGAAAATTTGCTATACCAATGGTTAATTGGACCCACAGTGTTTCAGCACTTAATTTTCAAGGAAAAAAATACTCCAGGTGATCTTATAAATATTTTCATGTTTGGCATGATATACAAAATTTAAGAACAGCTGGTCAATAATCAAAGGGAAACATTGCTCAGGAATGAATGCTTTAGCTTATGTGTAATAATTGAAGACATGCAGTGAGTTTGCATAGATGTGTTTGTCTTCTTCCATGAATATTTTTATTCAACTACTTCTGGGTTCATACAAGGGCTTAATTTCATTATCTGAGCTCTATCGGATACTTTCCTAAACTTGCCAATTGGCAATTTTTAATTAAGTCCTTGAAAGACTTGTTTATTTGAGCAAGGTATTGCACAAACCTAGCAGTACTTTGAAAAAACTATTTCTGTCAGATGTAAATGTATGGCATTTATATATTTAGTATGGCCACTAAATAAGTAGTTTTAATATTTTGAACTAAAATAATGTATAAGAATAATGTATCTGTGATGTTTCAAAGCCAGCTAATAAACTTAATTACTAGAAATGTTTTCTTTTGTCTAAAAATTTTGTACTTATTATAAGTAAAATTATTCTTGTTTTAAGTAGTTTTTTTCTTATTTGCAACATTCTAGGTAAGAATTGTGTGAGTAGGTTCCTTAATATACAATAATAATTTTGCTTATTTCAAGCAATGTGTTACTTAAAACGAGTATTTTTTCTTTAGAAAATTCTTGTTGCAAGAATTGTTTTTCTTAAAATGAGATTCCAGGTAAGAATAATATTCTTGCCTGGATTCTTGCCAAGAATAATATTCTTACTATACTGACAAGAACAATTTTACTTGTTTGTATTTTTTTCTTAAAATAAGACTCACGATTTTGCTGTGTGCATGTATTATGGATTTGGCTTGATTTACATGAAATTAGGTTATAAATTATACCGGACTGAAAAGCGTAAACATGCAGTGCTTCCACTTCCAACTCTAGGCCTTTATGTAATGTGATTTATTTACGCATAGATATATTGCCAGGCATGAATTTTGCATACCCTTTCCGCAGCTCAGTTTTCTGAGCATCAATAATGACACATTAAATTTTACGCCGTTTTGGGATAATTTTGGTTAGGAGTAATGGTTCTCGTAGCCGCTTTATTTCTGTTAAACAAAACGATATTTATTAATACATTGCATTAAAATTCCAAATAGTTACGCTCAGAAAAGGGTGGAGGCAAATTACCGCCAGCACCGTAGTATACGGCTTACGACCATCACTAATTTAGATATAACGTTCCTCTCTCTATATATATCAGCTACGGTAAATCGTCCAATGTACATAATTGTTAGCGGAGGCTTTGGGGAGGAGGTGGGTTCAACTTTAAAGGAGATCTGTCTTTCGCGATGTCACGCTTAAACTGACCGTTTATGGTTTGGGTATTCGGTCTTTGTTAGTTTTCGATTTGCTGCTGGCCATTGACCACCTTTCCCATATTGCGTGCCATCCATTATCTGTCGGTCTTTTAGATAGGACGCAAAGCCCATAATATAAGATTTTTAATTATCGTCGGCAAGGCGTATCCCCTTGGGGGTACACCTTGCCTTAATAGTCTATTTATAAAATCACATTACATAAATTTCTTATTTCCTTCGTAAATATTTTGTTTTATGTAATGTGATTTATTTACGCATAGATATATTGCCAGGCATGAATTTTGCATACTCTTTCCGCAGCTCAGTTTTCTGAGCATCAATAATGACACATTAAATTTTACGCCGTTTTGGGATAATTTTGGCTAGGAGTAATGGTTCTCCTAGCCGCTTTATTTCTGTTAAACAAAAGATATTTATTAATCATTGCATTAAAATTCCAAATAGTTACGCTCAGAAAAGGGTGGAGGCAAATTACCGCCAAAACAACGAAGCAAAGCAAGTTGACCCCACCCCAAGGAAAGGGATGCATGCAGAAAGTTTCAGAAAGTTTCGTAATACATTAATACAGGATCAGCGGTCTGCGCGACCGTATAAACGAACATGGGCAAAAAGGCACTTACAAAGTCCGTTAAAAGGCATAGATTATCGGCCCTTGCTGATAATCTACACTTAACTGATATTAGTTTAGCAGAGTCACAATATTACCGCGCCCAGAAGAAGCTTCTCCATCACCCTGTTATAAGCACTTTATTTCCCCCCCGGAATGCAAACGATCGCCCTTGCTGACCATGTGCAAGCTGAGGAAGAAATAAAATAACCGCACAATTCGAGCAGAAAACTCCCCGCACGTTTTACGCTCGAAAATTCATCCAAACTATGTTGATAGGGAAGAAAAACGTATATATTTGAGAATGCGTTCGATTTCCAACGCCCCATAGTTCGAATTTGGGCATCAGAGTGCCCGTGTTCAGCTGCGTGGGAAGCGGCGCCTATTCGAAATGAATGAGACTTATATTTGGAAGTATCGAGTCCACAGAAGCGGAAAGCCTTTTTAAGAAGATTGGCAAACTCGTCACACGAGACTGGAATGCCCAGTTGTGATAGAAAAATAGCTCCGGGCTGGGTACCTCGCAAAATCATGTACTCCTCTAATAAGCGAACAGGACAGCATGCCGTTTGCCTGTAAATTTCCAAACTAAAAGGTCTACTGTTATATTGTGCTTGAAGTCCTCGAAAGTCAACCTTATGCCTGCAACCCGGCCATCATCGGGAGATATTTTGGAGAGTTGTCGCAATTGAAGGGGTTGTTATTTGACTTCTTAGTTATTTCTCCAATTCTCAGGAACGCGAAAAATGCTAAAGAGCACATTGCCCGGAATTGACATATTTGGTACGGTGACCCCAGCAATATGAGGCGCAGCCTCAATAAGACGATTGAGAATTGGTAAAGTTATAGGCAACCTACTATCTAAGCGGAAGCCTTTCTTACCATACCCCTTTAAGATTTGCGTTACGTAGAAAACTCTCGTTGGATCCGGTAGATCGGACATGCGATGAGTATAACCAAGTGCAGATACATAAGTGTTAACTGTTGAAGAGGCGTACTTGAGGTCAAATAAGTACGCTATGAATAACGCAACAACTGAGGGCGACAAAGGCAAAGTGAACGATCCCTCATTAAAAATTGCCACATGAAATTGCGTAAAAAGTGCCCATGCCCGTTTATAAGTCGGCACTGAAGAAGGTTGCAAGCTACTTTGAGCTAATTGAGAAACTATAGTCGCCAATTTTCCGGCAGCAGGTGAAAGGGAATAGGCGTTGGAGCTCGATGCATGTCGGCCGGCGCCAATTGTGAAAATTTTTGGAGCTGTAAACGAGACAAACAATCAGCTAGGACATTTTGTTTACCCGGTATATGCTTTGCTTTGAATAAAATATTGTAATCTAAACAAACTAAAACCATCCGGCGAACGAGTGTCATGATATAAGAATCCTTTGATGTTTGCTTATTAATAACAGACACCAAAGCTTCATTATCCGTGAGAAACAAAATACAATGATTGCGCATTTTTGATCCCCATAAACACAGGCTGAGGACAATCGGATATAGCTCTAGAACGGCAATATTGTAACTCCGCCAGTCAGTTGGCCATGCGCCATAGCACCAGTCGCAACCAAACAGGGCCCCAAAACCAATACTACCCGAAGCGTCAGTATATAAATTCAAATGGGAGTTATTACGCCAATGGTTGTGCAAAAAGAATGATTTGCCGTTGAAATTCGACAGAACCGTTTGCCAGAAACGAAGATCATGTTTCACACTTTGCGTTAAGCGAATAAAGAAATGAGGGTGTGAAATGCCATGCGTTAGATCAATTAAGCGTCGCAGGAATGCGCGACCTGGCATAATGACGGAACATGCGAAATTAAGTAATCCAATTAAGGACTGAAGTTCTTTGAGTGTAACCTTTTTACGAATTAAAAAGCGTGCGATAGAATGAACCATTTCTCGATTTATCCATCGGCAATCGGGCCTGGAATTGTATTGTATCTAATTCAATCCCAGCGAACGTTAAGGTTGTTGAGGGACCCATGGTTTTTCCCGGTGCTATAGGCACGCCAATGAAATCACAAAGAGCAATGAATACTTGTAAGTTTGTTTTACAAGCAGAATAATCCGGTGCAACAAACAGGAAGTCGTCGAGCAAATGAAGGAGTTTGCCGATGTTAAGCCTTTTCCTAGCGATCCATTCGATAGCCGTACTAAAAATCTCAAAAGTGCGACACGAACTGGAGCAACCCATTGGCATTGCCCGGTCGTAATAATACAAACTCCGCCATTTTATGCCAATGAGGTGATAATCCGCTGGGCTGATAGGAATGATTCGAAAAGCATTTTTTATATCTGTTTTCGCCAGGAAACAACCCCGGCCCGCTTTTTTAATAAGTTGAATAGCGTCGTCAACGATAGCGTACCGCACAGATGTTTTGAAATCGGATATACCATCATTAACCGATGCTTCCTTTGGAAACGATAAATGATGAATCATGCGAAAATCACCCGGTTGTTTTTTAGGAACCAGGCCCAAAGGCGAAACACGAAAATTTGGAAAGGGCGGATAATTAAATGGCCCAGCAAGGCGAGATGCCTCTAACTCTTTCGTTAATTTTTGGTCAACCGCTTCTGGTTTGTCAAGAGCAGACCGTAAATTTATTGCTTCAAACGACTGTTCTGTGCCAGAGAAATGAATGTGAAAACCCGAAGTAAATCCGGAAATTAGTGTATCAACAATACTTGGATTATAACCTTCTAACAATATTTGTAAATTATGAAGTTTTACGGGTGTTGGCAACGGACGTTGTTGAAATAGGCCTAGGCGATCGATCAGTGGGAGATGAAAATTACAATTCACGATACGGTGCGATCCGTTGCATTTAAAACAAATGTGCTTGAAATCACAACCGGCACAAAACGTTCCGCGATGAAACTTAAAACAATATCCCGAGGAACAGACACTTTTGAAGGGTGGCGCGTATGATTGCTGCCTTGCGTGTTCGGCTTAAAAGTAGTGGGATATTGACATTTCAACCATAACTCCCAGTGAACAGTCGCCCAGGGAACGCGCGTGGCCTGTGTTTGGCGCAAAAATCGAAAATTCTCATCGTAGTAAAACCAATTATGACCCCTATTGGCCAAATCCTGGATGATTTGACAATATTTCATGAGCGCGGGGGACTCATGGGGGTACCGTTGTGTATAAATGGAAACAAAAATATGAAACGAACGAAGCCAATCGCTAATAGTTTTGACCCTTTTGGATTTCGCAGTCGGCTCAAGGAGAAGAGAAGCAGGTTGACCGTTGTCAGAGGTACGTACACTAATCTCGTATTTAGCGGCCGCGTCTGAGCCACCTGACAAAGTACTTATATCGACAAACTCCTCATTCCAAATTTTAAGCTTTATTTTATCCGGAATCCGCGAATCAAGAGGCAAAGCGGCAGAGTGGAACGATTCCCGTGGACCCGGGGCACTTGAACATTGAAGAGAAAAAGGAGTGGTCTGACCTGTAAGGTTTTCTTGTATGGACGTGAGCGCGTCGTTGACCAGAGAATCTGCATTGGGACCCTGGTTTGAGATTTCGATACCGGAGGTAGAATCCGTTGGGGCAGACGCCATTGTGGATGTGGAAGACGCAGAGGTTGGTAAGAAACCAGCTAGCTTTTGCGTGACTGCCTCGGTAACCGAAGACACCAGCGTTGAGATAAGCTCACTCGAAAGAGAGGGCAAAGTCACTTGACTCACGGGCACAGTTGACGTTGACGGGGCGGCACCAACAGATACAGCATTGGACGAACTTCGAGTTCGACGAGATGTTGTTGGTTGGTTCTGAACAGACTCTCGCAAAAACGGCTGATGGAGCGGCGACACGCTTAGAATGACGTACGGGTGGCATTCTAAGAAATAAAACTTTAAAAGCAGAAATAGATACTTATGGCGTAATGAGTTTTTAGATAGTAAAGCAACCGCACCCAAATTTTGTCGTTGTGCGAGAAATAAAACTATCCCCAGTAATGGCGAACATTCAATAGTGAGGATTCGTCCGTTATTTGTCGTAATTGAAAATCGGAACTTGTGAAAGAATGATTAGAAAATCAAACGTTAGCAGGATGAACATGGCAGATCCGAAGATCGCCGCACCGTTCACCCTGTGGCCAACAAAACTCACAAAAAGTGTGAGAACTCTCATACAGATGAGAGATAAAGACAAACAAACGTCAGCAGGATGAACATGGCAGATCCGAAGATCGCCGCACCATTCACCCTATGGCCAACAAAAAA
>NW_021164135.1:0-8227 GCF_004324835.1 Dendronephthya gigantea | reverse complement strand
TTTATAATCATTATTGTTGGCATAGCATCATCCAACAGCAATGGCATTACTTGCGAGAATAATGTTCGTATTAAAGTAGTTATAGTTTTTAATGTCTAAAATATACAAGAAAGTTTAAATGCGAGATTTCCTGTTCATAATTTTTGGTTCATAAACAATTATGTAATAAATTTGAATACGATTTTCACAGCCTGCTGGTTTGCTCTATTACCTTGAAAGCCCTGACGAAGTAAGAAATCTTTGAAAACTTTTTTGCGAGGGCCATTATTTACATAAACCCATTGAGGTGATTCTGACTAACCAATCGTATTCATGACTAAGTGGTATCAACTGCTTTGGTAACTAAACTCCATCATTCATCCTTAAACTGTGCCAACTGCCCCACTGAGGAAATAATTAAATGGTAATTCATTCAGAAGTGTAAAACCTTTTTGTAAAGAAACAATTTTGTTGGAAAGTTTTTATCTTTCCTTCAGCCACCAGAGACTGAAGAAGATCGTTTATCAATTCGTGACAATGTAAAGCTTGCAGAAGTACGTTTTAAATCAACAATCGTGTTCCAAAATTTCATAATGCATGCTTGCATGTACGTATAAGCCTGTTATTTCACGTGCTATACTTGTGTCTTAGAGCTCTGGAAAAACGAGGGGAACGTTGAGGAATCAACTTGAAGGATATCTCTCGCATTGGAGGACAAAAATAGGATTCAAATCCAGGAAAGATGTGAGAATTTAAATCCAGTTTTTTTATTACAAGTAAGTGTTCATATTAAAAAATGGGAAAATGTTCTAGTCGTTTGAAAGATGAAAAAGCAATGATATTTAAGCGGATCTTTTTTACAGATTCAGTCAAGATCTGACAGCGTACAACCTGATTTGGAATTACAAGGTGAGTCTCGAAGGTTAAGGTTAGTTTCCGTTGAAAATATAGGAAATGGAAATGTAATGGAGGATTTCCTGTCGCTATGAGTATAACAAGACAAATTCAATAGTCCTGACCTCTTTCTCTAAACTGTTCTCGTAAAAGAGTATGAAACAATTTCTTATGTTTTCAATGTGACAGACGCGAGAGGAACTTCTGGGGCACTCGAATCTGATTTGCACGCATTTGCAATGGAAAAAGATCTGAGTGGAAACTACGTTGTCTTTTGGAATCACCTTTAGTTTGAAGTCCTGTATGAATGTTTAGCTGATGAACTGAAATAGGTTAGTGATAAGCCTAACTGCTCTAGCTTTTTAACAGTTCTTCATAAAGCGTCCCCCCTTATTCCTCGATAGGAATCAAACTCAGTAACGTATCTCTGCTATCAGGTGACTATTATTTGAGAGTCTTGTTGGAACAAAACGACGAGGAGACGCCGATAACAAATGTGTGAGTCCACGACATTTATCTATCAGGGTTTGCAAATATTCAAACTACTTTCCATGTGCTTTTCTGTCTGGCTTCCCCCTATTCTCTATATTGCTGCACAGTTCACGCAATGTTATTTGTCCTGCAGAATGTAGTAGAGAAGTATAGAATCATGGATGAAACCATTCAAGATTCGATCGACTTTTCTATTTTGTTTTCAGGCTCGAGTTGTCTAACGATCTGTATCACTGATTCCTATTGACAACTAAACCAACTATGAAAGCAATGTGCCTTCAGGTGAGGATGTCGTTTAGCGCGAATGTAGCCATGTGTAGCCTTCGAAGAATGAATTAAACAAATTGGAATATTTCATTCACAGGCGATGACTAAAGTTTATGGAAAATATCACGAAGAGATTGGAGCTTTTAATGACACCAAGCTAAGGATCATCTGTTATTGATCCAGTGTTGCTGCAGGAGCCTGAACTAAACTAACTTTATTCATACTGTTTCGTATTTTTAGCATTTACATGAAAATGGCATCACTAACAGGGATTGGAAGGTAAGCACGCCCTAATTTATTTATCACTACTTCTTTATATCCTAAACTTTAACGACCATAATTTAACTTTTTCTTCTCTAGCCAGAAAATGTTTTATTGTGTTCCTCGTATGACGAAACGCTTATAAAGGTTTGTGTCGGTTGTGTATTGAACTTGTGTTTAAATTGCCCTTTAAATTGTATTTGAAGAAACCATTCGATGTGACCATTGCCAGCAAATCCTGGAAGTCACTATAATCTCAATTCCGAGTTTTGTCCGTGATTTCGTTTTACGAAAGCAGAGCGCATTCTGCAAACGTTTTAGGTTCAGTTATTTCTCATTGTTACAGTTTCTCAATGATAACAATTAATTTTTTAGATCAGAATTCCTATATGGAAACAATCTGTGGTACACCAAGTTACCTCGCTACCAAAATGTTAATCCCGTAGCCTGAAGAACGATCCTACAAGAAATCGTGTGTTATATGTTTGGTATGCCATATACTTCAGTTTACTCAAATTCACGTAGTGAACACGATTTGTAATGAAGCTGGAGGTAGCTTAACCTCATTTCAAAATTGGAGTACGTCAATGAAAAGTTAACGTCTTTTAGACTTTCCGGATCTTCTTTATTTTCAAAGCAGGCAAATAACCCATTGGAGAAACAAGTCAAAGAAGGGTCGTATAAATTTCCGAACAACCTCTGGAAGAATGTTAGCAGTGAAGCTAAGGATCTTATAACAAAACTGCTTACTGTTGGTCACAGAAAATGCATCACGGTTTCAGAAGCTCTGGAACATCCTTGGATGAAGGTGATGATGAAATTACTAACCGCCTTATAACACCCCGCATCTAAGATTTTTCAAAATCGGCTGACCTTTTTCGTCTGAAGTCCCAGCTTTTTCGAATTGTTAGAATTAGTTTGGTTGAAGTTTAGAACTGATACAGCTATCCAGCATAAATAAAGTCAGTTTAGTTCAGGTTTCCTCCTGTAGTAACACTGGATCAATACGGGATGACCCCTACTGGACCTCCATGAAGGACAATTTAGAACTGATAGAACTATACGGTATAAATAAAATTAGTTCAGTTAGGAGAGAAAGCTTTTAAAAGTGTTAGATTGATCCACGATTTAACAAGGTTTTTGTCTTTTGTAGGATAAAGAAATGATAGAAAAAGCAGAAAAAATGATAAAACCGACCGTGGATGGAAGATCAATGTCTCCGCCCTTATAAAAGGTATGTTGAAAACTACGATACTTGTCCCGTTCTTCCGTCCAATGACCCTTATTTTCAACTCGCAATTGCAATGAAACATTACATGTTTGCAAGTTACATCGAAATTTAACCAGCTTTCCGAAACAATCTCAAGGCGCTGTTACACTACGCAACTTTCCTTGCAAATTGCAAAACCATTCTACTCCTGAGGCATCTAAAGTTGTCAAATACGAACATCTATTAGGATCTGCTAACGTTTCCTTAGTATTTCGAACACTCTTTACAAATTAACATCCTTCGGAGTTATAATTGCATTGCAAGTTGTAAGGAAAATTGCATATTGTATAGTAGCGCCTTCAGTAAAGTTGAAAACTCACCGTGCAATGAAACATTGCATGTCGGCAAGTTAAAAGGCAGAAATAACTGTCACCGTACATGGTGAAGACTGGCCGACGGTCACGTTCAGCAGACGAGGCTCTGCGAGCAAATAAAATACTCAGTGGCGTAGCCAGCACGACTATTTAGCAGCATGACTTAAAATGCTTCATGTAAGATCACATCACTAGTTATTCCGATAAATAAAAGAACAGGGGCCGGTTGTTCGAAAGGTGGATAAGTCGCTATCCAACGGATAACTCACTATCCAACGGATAAGTTTTATCCAGCGTGTGATTTGGGTTGCACGAAGCTTGTATAACTTTATCCAGAGGATAAAATCGCTATCTACCGGATAAATTTATCCAAGGTCCGGAGGTGGTTTAAATCCACTATCCAGTGGATAAATTCAAAGATACAAGGTAACACTGTAAACATTTATATAAAATAGGACAAAAATGCAATATTCCTCTTACTGTGTTTCAACAAACTAATACACATCATGATTGTATTCACTATATATTAAAAATGTTTTCGAAGTGCAATTTGTCGCAGCAGCGTTTCACGTTGCCTACACATTCCGTTCGACCGGCGATTTTTTGGACATCCTCGCATTTATAACAGGTGGTAAATTTACTATACGCTTCTAATCAGTTTATAAACGCGAATATGCAAAGAAAGATTCAACCTATTCCAAGGAAACTTGCTAATATCTAAGTAATTTCATTCACGAACATTAAAATAGTGTTTCTAAATTTGCTATTGGACCGAAAGGCAAAGCGTTGCTAGGTCAAGGAATAAAATTGCAATGTGTTTAATTAATAAAATCACTATGATGTGAAGTGCAAAGTTCGAGCAAATCACTTGTTCAAGCCTTTTCCATTCAGTAACTATACTCGAGAATTCGTAATGATTATGAATTCAATGTTGTAAATGCTTAGCAACAGCTGACGTTGTGGTACGAAATTTCAGAATAATACTGTTTTCTTCTGGTAAATTTTAACTTATCTATTGGGTAGCTATCCACTTCACTATCCACGCTTCCTGCAACGCGTTTTTATATAATGGATAACTATCCAGATTTATCCGTTGGATAGGACTTATCCGTTGGATAAGTTATCCATCTTTCGAACAACCGGCCCCAGTTCCATACCTATACTTTTGTACGTGTGAAACTTTTCGCTTGATTTTCTTTTAATTGTGAGAATCCGACCGTGCAGCAAACATTGAAATAAAGCGATAACACTAAACTTGATTGTGATAGCCCTGAGTATATACCGCTATAATAGCTTTGTTCCTCATAATGATATGCTGGATTCCTCGTCCAGGTATAACTTCTAAAACACGCCTTATTTTTACTTGTATTCCAATGCACCTAAGTTAGTAAAAAACCTGACAAACCCGCTGGTAGGGTGTAAAGAATTTATTTCTAAATCAAAAACTCGCTCTTACATAAGCCACTTATTGAAAAATTTTCGCTATATATTTCAGTCAGATGGATCTCTCAGTCATTTCTCATTCCTTAGTGAACAAATAGTATTTCAGTGAATTGCTAGAACATACCTGAAAAACAGCTATAAACTTCAATTCTCAAAGATATGTTGCGTACCATGTCTTTGGATGAATGCGGATGTAAAGCGCGGTTACAGTTGGTGATAGGACATTTTCCACCAGCGAGTCTCTAATGAAATGAATAATTTGTTAAACAATTAATCTTAATCACACATTAAAAGTTATATATGACCGCATGGAAATGATGTGATGCATATAACGTGACAGGGTAATCTGTAGAAGCCTTGCTTATTAATCCAGCTAACCCTGACTAGTCCATTTATTTTGTAATGATCGAATTTTTGCCCGTCGGAACTACAGGACACAGAATAGGTCTTCACCCACTAATTATAATCACGACGACTTTGAGTGAAATCGCTCCGACAAACATCTTTCTTGCCGAATGCATTTGGTCCTGGTTATTTTTCCGTGCAGACCAGGAAGCTGCCTCATTTAAGCGACCATGTCCTGTCGACTTATCCGCATTCCCAACACTTGTTGCTATTATCTGGGATGTTATGTGTCTTCAGTACGTGGGCCAATAATTAGTATCAATTATCTTCTGGCACCAAAACACCATCGAACAATCATCAACAAAAATGAAATGATAATGCATATAATTTTGCCATACACGGCTCCTCCAGAATTGAAACCAGTCGAGGTACAGCGTTATTTCCATTGATTTTGTGAAATCTTTACTTGGGGGTTAACATCGAATTTTATCACATTCCCATATAGGGGAATTAATGAATAAAAAAAATGTCCAATAGTCCTAATATGACATAATAATAAACTGAACATATACCATGTAGCCTGCAATATTTACCTTGCTTGGTATGTCAGTCCATCAAATCCATGTATGGCACAGCGATGGATGGAGGTGTAGTCAGTGATAAGAGAAAGGTAATAATTGTTAGCAACTCCTGGGTTGCCATACTTTATTTGATCTAAAATTGAAACACAAGGAACAAGTAAATTATTATATTATTGTCCAGGGTTGTGAGGCTATCAGCATTGTGATATCCCAGGTTCATGCGTACCGCTACCATGGGACAACATTCCTTAGCGAACAAATAGTATTTCAGTGAATTGCCAGAACATACCTGAAGAACTGCCATAAACTTCAATACTCAAAGATATTTTGCCGTACCAATTCGACTCTATATGCCATAGAATCTACAATTGAGATTACAAGAACATAACTATCACACAATTGAAACTATAATTGTATATGAATCACAAGGGCCTATACAGTATAGTAACAGCATGTATTTTTGACTTCTATAACACAAGAATATACAGAACAAAATGCAGGTTGTTTTCTTTCATATTCACATAATACCCCCAACCCCTGACAGTTACATATATATTGGTAAATGGCAATTACATAATAGGAAAGGGAGAAAAAAAATCTATTTTTATAACACCAGTGAAATATTGTGTACGCATAATACTTAGCGCTATGACCCATGCTGTCATGCTTCCATCACCAGATATCATGAAATCATCTTGGTTTTTTAATGTTGAAATTAATCCGTTTAATTTAAAAAGCACAAAAATACCACCAAAATATAGCTCGAAAATTTCTAATCAAGAAATTAATCAATATTGCTGTTAACCTGACACTGCAGTGCAGCTCTAAAAATCATATCAAATTACACAGGATTACAAAATGGAAATATAACTCGCCTTTGGAATTTCGTTATTTTCTTCGTTTTTTTTATCCTGTCGTCTTTTAACCGTTACATATAAACTGTAAAGGCATTAGTTATCTTTTCTGATAGGATTTAAGTCAGGATGGGCAGAAAAACTCGAAAAATATAGATTTTTTTATTTGTTATTGTGTATAGCGAGGCGTTGCTCAGCCGCATGCACAAGTGGTTGTCGCGTGAGGTTAGAGGTGTCAAAAACGTAATGTTGCCTACCCCGTGGGGGTAAAATAAGCCCAGAAATCGATTTCTGGGTAAAATTGTCCCTAGAGGTCATAATTGTCAAATTTTCGCTAATATGGTGATAATATATGCACATTTTCGGGTTTCCGTTTGTAAACACATTTGTTGGAAATATCACTACAAATCGCCAAAGCAACTGTATTTCGAGTAAAATATATGAAAATATTGATCCCAATGTAAGCTACAAATATTTGGAGGTTTTTAGGCGAGATTTTTGGAAGGCTTTGCGTATTTTTGCTTCTCTAACATTCAATTTAAAAAGTACAAGTTCTGCAATAAATATCTTGGCTTATAGGAAAGCTTTTGAAATGAACTAAAGTTATACAAATAGGTAAATGTTTTTTCTTTAAGATAATACAATTTCTGGTTGAATTGATAAAACACTTCCAGATAAAACCGAAATTATCTGTGTGCGCCGTTTACGACCGGACAGCAATGAGTTTAGTGGTCTCATATTTATTAAAATGGGTGAATTATTCGCAGAGTAAACACAAGTTTAAATGAGCTTACCACTTTGAAATATCCTCTGATCGGACGTCTAACTGAGAGGATCCCTTAAACATCGAGAATACTTCATTAACAAGTGCCGCATTCTGTCCTGTTTGAGAAGGTACAAGAACTTCATCTTGGGTATTGGTTACTCTTTGCTCCGTTGGAAGTTCCATTCTGTTGTATGAGGACAACACTTGTAGTTGGTGTGATGAAAGGATGCAGATTGTCCGTTGGATGTTGTGCTTTTGTATTTGAGACGGACCACATTAGATATCAGCGAGAAATTGACACATTCATGGGATTCGAACCCATGAACTCCTAAAAAGGAGTATCCGCAAAATGTGTTCTTTGTGTGGCCAGGAAAAAGAGAGAGCTACAGGGCTTCTCCCAAACCGACTGGCAGACAATACGAAACGTAGAGGACAAGACAGTACAACACAACACAAAACACACAACCGACGACACAACATCCAACAACCCACAACCCACTAACTCTGTAGCTGAAACGACAAAAAATATGGTGAGTTGTTCCTAGAAAATGAGAGCATCACAATTAGCATGAAGGCAATTGCTGGCTGGGTTTAACTGACGGCATGGATATGGGGTGGCTTCTTAGGGTTGGATACCGAAACTAAACTACGATCGTCTTTGTCTGAAAAACACAAAAAAAAATTATTAGTAGCTCCCTAGAAAACGAAAAGCAAAACACAGTTAGACAAGCAGTGAGCCGTGTTTCCAGATACGGGGACAG
>NW_021164134.1:0-8234 GCF_004324835.1 Dendronephthya gigantea | reverse complement strand
TTTTTATTATGAACTTCGTGAAAGGAAAAGTAGACTAAATAACCAGGGTCATCCAGCACAGAGACCTTGCGGTCTAGTGGCGAAGACGATGGTCTCACCAAGTGTTAAATCGATGGTTCGAATCCGACATAACCGTTTCATTATGAACTTCGTAAAAGGATAAAGTGAACTAAATAACCATGGCCATCCAGCACAAGATCTTGCGTCTAGTGGCGAGGACAATGGTCTCATAAGTGGTAAATCGATGGTTCGAATCCTACCAAAAGCTTTCTTTTTTTATTATGAACTTCGTAAAAGGAGGAAGTAAACTAAATAACCATGGCCATCCAGCACAAGACCTGCGGTCTAGTGGCGAAGACGATGGTCTCCAAGTGTTAAATCTATGGTTCGAATCCTACCATAACCGTTTCATTATGAACTCGTAAAAGGATAAAGTAAACTAAATAACCATGGCCATCCAGCACAAGATCTTGCGTCTAGTGGCGAGGACAATGGTCTCATAAGTGGTAAATCGATGGTTCGAATCCTACCATAACCGTTTTCATTATGAACTTCGTAAGAACGGTAAAATAGATCAAATAAACATAGCCGTTCACCCGAAGAACTTGTGGTCTTGTGGCAAAGACAATTTTCTCCTAAGTGTTAAATCGATGTTTCGAATCCCGCCAAAACTATTTTATTATGAACTTCGTGAAAGGATGAAGTAGACTAAATAACCAGGGTCGTCCAGCACAAGACCTTGCGGTCTAGTGGCGAAGACGATGGTTTCCCAAGTGTTAAATCGATGGTTCGAATCCGACCATAACCGTTCATTAGAACTTCGTAAAAGGATAAAGTAGACTAAATAGCCATGGCCATCCAGCACAAGATCTTGCGTCTAGTGACGAGGACAATAGTCTCATAAGTGGTAATCGATGGTTCGAATCCCGCCCAAACTATTTTTTTATTATGAACTTCGTTAAAAGGATAAAGTAAATTAAATAACCATAACCGTGCAGCACAAGACCTTGTGGCCTAGTGGCGAAGACAATGGTCTCCCAAGTGTTAAATCGATGTTTCGAATCCTGCCAAAGCTTTCTTTTTTTATGAACTTCGTAAAAGGAGGAAGTAAACTAAATAACCATGGCCATCCAGCACAAGACCTTGTAGTCGAGTGGCGAGGAGGATGGGCTCCCAAGTGTTAAATCGATGGTTCGAATCCTACAATAACTGTTTTTTTATGAACTTCTGAAAGGAAAAAGTAAATTAAATAACCATGGCTGTTCAGTACAAGATCTTGCATTCTAGTGGCTAAGTCAATTGTCTCCCAAGTGTAAATCGATGATTCGAATCCTACCATAACCTTTTTTCATTATGAACTTCGTGAAAGGATAAAGAAAACTAAATAACCATGGTCATCCAGCACAAGACCTTGCGGTCTAGTGGTGAAGACGATGGTCTCCCAAGTGTTAAATCGATGGGACGAATCCTACCATAACCGTTTTTCATTATGAACTTCGTGAAAAGGATAAAGTAAATTAAATAACCGTACCATAACCGTGCAGCACAAGACCTTGTGGCCTAGTGGCGAAGACAATGGTCTCCCAAGTGTTAAATCGATGTTCGAATCCTGCCAAAAGCTTTCTTTTTTATTATGAACTTCGTAAAAGGAGAAAGTAAACTAAATAACCATGGCCATCCAGCACAAGACCTTGTAGCCGAGTGGCGAGGAGGATGGTCTCCCAAGTGTTAAATCGATGGTTCGAATCCTACGATAACAGTTTTTCATTATGAACTTCTTGAAAACGATAAAGTAGATAAAATAAACATAGCCGTTCCCCCGAAGAACTTGTGGTCTAGTGACTAAGAAAATTTTCTCCAAGTGTTAAATCGATGTTTCGGATCCTGCCAAAACCATTTTTTAATATGAACTTCGTGAAAGGATAAGGAAAACTAAATAACCATGGTCATCCAGCACAAGACCTTGCGGTCTAGTGGTGAAGACGATGGTCTCCCAAGTGTTAAATCGATGGGACGAATCCTACCATAACCGTTTTTCATTTGAACTTCGTGAAAAGGATAAAGTAAATTAAATAACCATAACCGTGCAGCACAAGACCTTGCCTAGTGGAAGACAATGGTCTCCCAAGTGTTAAATCGATGTTTCGAATCCTGCCAAAAGCTTTCTTTTTTTATATGAACTTCGTAAAAGGAGAAAGTAAACTAAATAACCATGGCCATCCAGCACAAGACCTTGTAGTCGAGTGGCGAGGAGCATGGTCTCCAAAGTAGTAAATCGATGGTTTGAATCCTACCTTAACTGTTTTTCATTATGAACTTCGTGAAAGGAATAAAGTAAATTAAATAACCATGGCGGTTCAGTACAAGATCTTGCATTCTAGTGGCTAAGTCAATTGTCTCCCAAGTGTTAAATCGATGATTCGAATCCTACCATAACCTTTTTTCATTATGAACTTCGTGAAAAGGATAAAGCAAATTAAATAACCATAACCGCTCAGCAAAAGATCTTGCAGTCTAGTGGCGAGGACAATGGTCTCAGAAGTGGTAAATCGATGGTTCGAATCCTACCAAAACCGTTTTTCATTATGAACTTCGTACAAAGGGTAAAGTAAACTAAATAACCATAGCCATCCAGCACAAGACCTTTTGGTCTAGTGGCGGACGATGGTCTCCCAAGTTAATCGATGGTTCGAATCCTACCATAACCTTTTTTCATTATGAATTTCGTCAAAGCGGTAAAGTAGATCAAATAAACATAGCCGTTCACGCAAAGAACTTGTGGTCTGGTGGCTAAGACAATTTTCTCCTAAGTGCATGTTAAATCGATGTTTCGAATCCTGCCAAAACTATTTTATTATGAACTTCGTGAAAGGAAAAGCAGACTAAATAACCAGGGTCATCCAGCACAAGACCTTACGGTCTAGTGGCGAAGACGATGGTCTTCCAAGTGTTAAATCGATTGTTCGAATCCTACCATAACCGTTTTTCATTATGAACTTCGTGAGAACGGTAAAATAGATCAAATAAACGTAGCCGTTCACCCAAAGAACTTGTGGTCTTGTGGCAAAGACAATTTCTCCCAAGTGTTAAATCGATGTTTCGAATCCCGCCAAAACTATTTTTATTATGAACTTCGTGAAAGGATAAAGTAGGCTAAATAACCAGGGTCATCCAGCACAAACCTTGCGGTCTAGTGGTGAAGACGATGGTCTCCCAAGTGTTAAATCGATGGGACGAATCCTACCATAACCGTTTTTCATTATGAACTTCGTGAAAAGGATAAAGTAAATTAAATAACCATAACCGTGCAGCACAAGACCTTGTGGCCTAGAATCCCGCCAAAACTATTTTTTATTATGAACTTCGTGAAAGGATTAAGTAGACTAAATAACCAGGGTCATCCAGCACAAGACCTTGCGGTCTAGTGGCGAAGACGATGGTCTCCCAAGTGTTAAATCGATGGTTCGAATCCTACATAACCGTTTTTCATTATGAACTTCGTGAAAAGGATAAAGTAAGTTAAATAACCATAACCGTTCAGCACAAGATCTGGTGGTCTAGTGGCGAAAACAATGGTCTCCCAAGTGTTAAATCGATGGTTCGAACCTACCTTAATTTCTCATTATGAAAGTGAAACGATAAAGTAGATCAAAAAACATAGCCGTTCCCCGAAGAACTTTTGGTCTAGTGGCTAAGAAAATTTCCCCCAATTGTTAAATCGATGTTTCGGATCCTGCCAAAACCATTTTTATTAAACTTCGTGAAGGGATAAAGTAAACTAAATAACCATGGTCATCCAGCACAAGATGATGGTCTCCCAAGTCTTAAATCGATGGTTCGAATCCTACCATAACCGTTTTCATTATGAACTTCGTTAAAAGGATAAAGTAAATTAAATAACCATAACCGTTCAGCACAAGATCTTGCTGTCTAGTAGCGAGGGCGATGGTCTCCCAAGTGGTAAGTCGATCGTTCGAATCCTACCATAACCGTTTTTCAATATGAACTTCGTGGAAAGGGTAAAGTAAACTAAATAACCATGGTCATCCAGCACAAGACCTTGCGGTCTAGAGGCGAAGACGATGGTCTCCCAAGTGTTAAATCGATGGTTCGAATCGTACCATAACCGTTTTCATTATGAACTTCGTAAAAGGATAAAATAAACTAAATAACCATGGCCATCCAGCACAAGATCTTGCAGTCTAGTGGCGAGGACAATGGTCTCAGAAGTGGTAAATCGATAGTTCGAATCCTACCATAACCATTTTTATTATGAACTTCGTGAAAGGATAAAGTAGACTAAATAACCAGGGTCATCCAGCACAAGACCTTGCGGTCTAGTGGCGAAGACGATGGTCTCCCAAGTGTTAAATCGATGGTTCGAATCCGACCATAACCGTTTTCATTATGAACTTCGTAAAAGGATAAAGTAAACTAAATAACCATGGCCATCCAGCACAAGATCTTGCGTCTAGTGGCGAGGACAATGGTCTCATAAGTGGTAAATCGATGGTTCGAATCCTACCATAACCGTTTTTCATTATGAACTTCGTAAAAACGGTAAAATAGATCAAATAAACATAGCCGTTCACCCGAAGAACTTGTGGTCTTGTGGCAAAGACAATTTTCTTCCAAGTGTTAAATCGATGGTTCAAATCCTACCATAACCGTTTTCATTATGAACTTCGTGAAAAGGATAAAGTAAATTAAATAACCATAACTGTTCAGCAGAAGACCTTGTGGTCTAGTGGCGAAAACAATGGTCTCCCAAGTGTTAAATCGATGGTTCGAGTCCTACGATAACAGTTTTTCAATATGAACTTCTTGAAAACGATAAAGTAGATAAAATAAACATAGCCGTTCCCCCGAAGAACTTGTGGTCTAGTGACTAAGAAAATTCTCCCAAGTGTTAAATCGATGTTTCGGATCCTGCCAAAACCATTTTTATTATGAACTTCGTGAGAGGATAAAGAAAACTAAATAACCATGGTCATCCAGCACAAGACCTTGCGGTCTAGTGGTGAAGACGATGGTCTCCCAAGTGTTAAATCGATGGGACGAATCCTACCATAACCGTTTTTCATTATGAACTTCGTGAAAAGGATAAAGTAAATAAATAACCATAACCGTGCAGCACAAGACCTTGTGGCCTAGTGGCGAAGACAATGGTCTCCCAAGTGTTAAATCGATGTTTCGAATCCTGCTAAAAGCTTTCTTTTTTTATTATGAACTTCGTAAAAGGAGAAAGTAAACTAAATAACCATGGCCATCCAGCACAAGACCTTGTAGTCGAGTGGCGAGGAGGATGGGCTCCCAAGTGTTAAATCGATGGTTCGAATCCTACCATAACTGTTTTTCATTATGAACTTCTTGAAAGGAATAAAGTAAATTAAATAACCATGGCTGTTCAGTACAAGACTTGCATTCTAGTGGCTAAGTCAATTGTCTCCCAAGTGTTAAATCGATGATTCGAATCCTACCATAACCTTTTTCATTATGAACTTCGTGAGAGGATAAAGAAAACTAAATAACCATGGTCATCCAGCACAAGACCTTGCGGTCTAGTGGTGAAGACGATGGTCTCCCAAGTGTTAAATCGATGGGACGAATCCTACCATAACCGTTTTTCATTATGAACTTCGTGAAAAGGATAAAGTAAATTAAATAACCATAACCGTGCAGCACAAGACCTTGTGGCCTAGTGGCGAAGACAATGGTCTCCCAAGTGTTAAATCGATGTTTCGAATCCTGCCAAAAGCTTTCTTTTTTTATTATGAACTTCGTAAAAGGAGAAAGTAAACTAAATAACCATGGCCATCCAGCACAAGACCTTGTAGTCGAGTGGCGAGGAGGATGGTCTCCCAAGTGTTAAATCGATGGTTCGATCCTACGATAACAGTTTTTCATTATGAACTTCTTGAAAACGATAAAGTAGATAAAATAAACATAGCCGTTCCCCCGAAGAACTTGTGGTCTAGTGACTAAGAAAATTTTCTCCCAAGTGTTAAATCGATGTTTCGATCCTGCCAAAACCATTTTTTATTATGAACTTCGTGAAAGGATAAGGAAAACTAAATAACCATGGTCATCCAGCACAAGACCTTGCGGTCTAGTGGTGAAGACGATGGTCTCCCAAGTGTTAAATCGATGGGACGAATCCTACCATAACCGTTTTTCATTATGAACTTCGTGAAAAGGATAAAGTAAATTAAATAACCATAACCGTGCAGCACAAGACCTTGTGGCCTAGTGGCGAAGACAATGGTCTCCCAAGTGTTAAATCGATGTTTCGAATCCTGCCAAAAGCTTTCTTTTTTTATTATGAACTTCGTAAAAGGAGAAAGTAAACTAAATAACCATGGCCATCCAGCACAAGACCTTGTAGTCGAGTGGCGAAGAGGATGGGCTCCCAAGTGTTAAATCGATGGTTCGAATCCTACCATAACTGTTTTTCATTATGAACTTTTTGCAAGGAATAAAGTAAATTAAATAACCATGGCTGTTCAGTACAAGATCTTGCATTCTAGTGGCTAAGTCAATTGTCTCCCAAGTGTTAAATCGATGATTCGAATCCTACCATAACCTTTTTTCATTATGAACTTCGTGAAAGGATAAGGAAAACTAAATAACCATGGTCATCCAGCACAAGACCTTGCGGTCTAGTGGTGAAGACGATGGTCTCCCAAGTGTTAAATCGATGGGACGAATCCTACCATAACCGTTTTTCATTATGAACTTCGTGAAAAGGATAAAGTAAATTAAATAACATAACCGTGCAGCACAAGACCTTGTGGCCTAGTGGCGAAGACAATGGTCTCCCAAGTGTTAAATCGATGTTTCGAATCCTGCCAAAAGCTTTCTTTTTTTTATTATGAACTTCGTAAAAGGAGAAAGTAAACTAAATAACCATGGCCATCCAGCACAAGACCTTGTAGTCGAGTGGCGAAGAGGATGGTCCCAAGTGTTAAATCGATGGTTCGAATCCTACCATAACTGTTTTTCATTATGAACTTTTGAAGGATAAAGTAAATAAATAACCATGGCTGTTCAGACAAGATCTTGCATTCTAGTGGCTAAGAATTGTCTCCCAAGTGTTAAATCGATGATTCGAATCCTACCATAACCTTTTTTCATTATGAACTTCGTGAAAGGATAAAGAAAACTAAATAACCATGGTCATCCAGCACAAGACCTTGCGGTCTAGTGGTGAAGAAAATGGTCTCCCAAGTGTTAAATCGATGGGACGAATCCTACCATAACCGTTTTTCATTATGAACTTCGTGAAAAGGATAAAGTAAATTAAATAACCATAACCGTGCAGCACAAGACCTTGTGGCCTAGTGGCGAAGACAATGGTCTCCCAAGTGTTAAATCGATGTTTCGAATCCTGCCAAAAGCTTTCTTTTTTATTATGAACTTCGTAAAAGGAGAAAGTAAACTAAATAACCATGGCCATCCAGCACAAGACCTTGTAGTCGAGTGGCGAGGAGGATGGTCTCCCAAGTGTTAAATCGATGGTTCGAATCCTACCATAACTTTTTCATTATGAACTTCTTGAAAAGATAAAGTAATTAAATAACCATAGCCGTTCCCCGAAGATCTTGTGTCTAGTGGCTAAGAAATTTCTCCCAAGTGTTAAATCATGATTCGAATCCTACCATAACCTTTTTTCATTATGAACTTCGTGAAAGGATAAGAAAACTAAATAACCATGGTCATCCAGCACAAGACCTTGCGGTCTAGTGGTGAAGACGATGGTCTCCCAAGTGTTAAATCGATGGGACGAATCCTACCATAACCGTTTTTCATTATGAACTTCGTGAAAAGGATAAAGTAAATTAAATAACCATAACCGTGCAGCACAAGACCTTGTGGCCTAGTGGCGAAGACAATGGTCTCCCAAGTGTTAAATCGATGTTTCGATCCTGCCAAAAGCTTTCTTTTTTTATTATGAACTTCGTAAAGGAGAAAGTAAACTAAATAACCATGGCTATCCAGCACAAGACCTTGTAGTCGAGTGGCGAGGAGGATGGTCTCCCAAGTGTAAATCGATGGTTCGAATCCTACCATAACTGTTTTTCATTATGAACTTCTTGAACGGAATAAAGTAAATAAATAACCATGGCTGTTCAGTACAAGAACTTGTTCTAGTGGCTAAGTCAATTTCTCCCAAGTGTTAAATCGATGATTCGAATCCTACCAAACCTTTTTTCATTATGAACTTCGTGAAAGGA
>NW_021164133.1:0-8374 GCF_004324835.1 Dendronephthya gigantea | reverse complement strand
TTCGAACCATCGACTTACCACTTGGGAGACCATTGTCTTCACCACTAGACTACAAGATCATGTGCTGAAGGGCTATGATTATTTAATATACTTTATCTTTTTCACGAAGTTCATAATGAAAAAACGGGTATGGTAAGATTCGAACCATCGATTTACCATTTGGGAGACCATTGTCTTCACCACTAGACTTCGAGAACATGTGCTGAGCAGCTATTTAATATTTGATTACTTTAACCTTTTCACGAAGTTCATGATGATAAAACGGTCATGATAAGATTCGAACATCGATTTGCCACTTTGGGAGACCATTGTCTTCACCACTAGACTATGACATCATGTGCTGAGCGGCTATGAATATTTGATTTACTTTAATGTTTTGACAAGGTCATAATGAAAAGGGTTATGGTAAGATTCGAACCATTGACTTACCACTTGGGAGACCATTGCCTTCACCACTAGACTACAGTTCATGTGCTGAAGGGCTATGATTTTTAATTTACTCTATCTTTTTGACAAAGTTAATAATGAAAAAAAGGTTATGGTAAGATTCGAACCATCGATTTACAATTTGGGAGACTTCTGTCTTAACCACTAGACTACGAGATAATGTGCTGAACGGCAATGATTATTTGATTTGCTTTAACGTTTTTGACAAAGGACATAATGCAAAAGGGTTACGGTAAGATTCGAACTATCGACTTATCACTTCGGAGACCATTGCCTTCACCACTAGAGTACAAGTTCATGTGCTGAAGGGCTATGATTATTTAATAAATAAAGTTCATAATGAAAAAATGGGTATGGTAAGATTCGAACCATCGATTTACCATTTTGGAGACCATTGTCTTCACCAAAAAACTACGAGAACACGTGCTGAACTGCTATGATATATTTGATTTACTTTAACCTTTTCACGAAGTTCATGATGATAAAACGGTCATGGTAAGATTCGAACTATCGATTTACCACTTGGGAGACCATCGTCTTCACCACTAGACTATGAGATCATGTGCTGAGCGGCTATGAATATTTGATTTACTTTAACGCTTTTGACAAACGACATAATGAAAAAGGGTTATGGTAAGGTTCGAACTATCGACTTACCACTTGGGAGACCATTTCCTTCACCACTAGACTACAAGATCATGTGCTGAAGGGCTATGATTATTTAATTTACTTTATCTTTTTCACAAAGTTCGTAATGAAAAAACGGTTATGGTAAGATTCGAACCATCGATTTACCATTTGTGAGACCATTGTCGTAACCACTAGACTACGAGAACACGTGTGAACGTTATTAATATTTGATTTACTTTAACCTTTTCACGAAGTTCATGATTATAAAACGGTCATTATAAGATTCAAACCATCGATTTACCACTTGGGAGACCATTGCCTTCACCACAAGACTATGAGATCATGTGCTGAGTGGCTATGAATATTTGATTTACTTTAACGTTTTTGATTAAGGGCATAATGAAAAAGGGTTATGGTAAGATTCGAACCATTGACTTACCACTTGGGAGATTATTGCCTTCATCACTAGAACACGAGATCATGTGCTGAACGGCTAAGATCATTTGATTTACTTTAACGTTTTTGACAAAGGACATAATGAAAAAGGGTTATAGTAAGATTCGAACCATCGACTTACAACTTCGAAGACCATTGCCTTCACCACTAGACTACAAGATCTGGTGCTGAAGTGCTATGTTTATTTAATTTACTTTATCTTTTTCACGAAGTTCATAATGAAAAAACGGTTATGGTAAGATTCTAACCATCGATTTACCACTTTGGAGACCATTGTCTTCACCACTTGACTATGAGATCATGTGCTAAGCGGCTATGAATATTTGATTTACTTTAACGCTTTTGACAAAGGATATAATAAAAAAGGGTTATGGTAAGATTCGAACCATCGACTTACCACTTGGGAGACCATTGTCTTCACAACTAGACTACAAGATCATGTGCTGAAGGGCTATGATTATTTAATATACTTTATCTTTTTCACGAAGTTCATAATGAAAAAACGGGTATGGTAAGATTCGAACCATCGATTTACCATTTGGGAGACCATTGTCTTCACCACTAGACTTTGAGAACATGTGCTGAGCAGCTATTTAATATTTGATTTACTTTAACCTTTTCACAAAGTTCATGATTATAAAACGGTCATGATAAGATTCAAACCATCGATTTACCACTTGGGAGACCATTGCCTTCACCACTAGACTATGAGATCATGTGCTGAGTGGCTATGAATATTTGATTTACTTTAACGTTTTTGATTAAGGACATAATGAAAAAGGGTTATGGTAAGATTCGAGCCATCGACTTACCACTTCGAAGACCATTGCCTTCACCACTAGACTACAAAGTCTGGTGCTGAAGTGCTATGATTATTTAATTTACTTTATCTTTTTCACGAAGTTCATAATGAAAAAAAGTTATGGTAAGATTCTAACCATCGATTTAGCATTTGAGAGACCATTGTCTTCACCACTAGACAACGAGATCATGTGCTGAACAGCTATTTAATATTTGATTTACTTTAACCTTTTCACGAAGTTCATGATTATAAAACAGTTATGGTAAGATTCGAACCATCGATTTACCACTTTGGAGACCATTGTCTTCACCACTTGACTATGAGAACATGTGCTGAGCGGCTATGAATATTTGATTTACTTTAACGCTTTTGACAAAGGACATAATGAAAAAGGGTTATGGTAAGATTCGAACCATCGACTTACTACTTGGGAGACCATTGCCTTCAAGACTAGACTACAAGATCATGTGCTGAAGGGCTATGAATATTTGATTTACTTTAACGTTTTTGATTAAGGACATAATGAAAAAGGGTTATGGTAAGATTCGAACCATTGACTTACCACTTGGGAAATTATTGCCTTCACCACTAGACCACGAGATCATGTGCTGAACGGCTAAGATCATTTGATTTACTTTAAAGTTTTTGACAAAGGACATAATGAAAAAGGGTTATGGTAAGATTCGAGCCATCGACTTACCACTTCTAAGACCATTGCCTTCACCACTAGACTACAAAGTCTGGTGCTGAAGTGCTATGATTATTTAATTTACTTTATCTTTTTCACGAAGTTCATAATGAAAAAAAGTTATGGTAAGATTCTAACCATCGATTTACCATTTGAGAGACCATTGTCTTCACCACTAGACAACGAGATCATGTGCTGAACAGCTATTTAATATTTGATTTACTTTAACCTTTTCACGAAGTTCATGATGATAAAACAGTTATGGTAAGATTCGAACCATCGATTTACCACTTTGGAGACCATTGTCTTCACCACTTGACTATGAGAACATGTGCTGAGCGGCTATGAATATTTGATTTACTTTAACGCTTTTGACAAAGGACATAATGAAAAAGGGTTATGGTAAGATTCGAACCATCGACTTACTACTTGGGAGACCATTGCCTTCAAGACTAGACTACAAGATCATGTGCTGAAGGGCTATGATTATTTAATTAATTTATCTTTTTCAAAAAGTTCATAATGAAAAAACGGGTATGGTAAGATTCGAACCATCGATTTACCATTTGGGAGACCATTGTCTTCACCACTAAACTACGAGAACACGTGCTGAGCTGCTATAATATATTTGATTTACTTTAACCTTTTCACGAAGTTCATGATGATAAAACGGTCATGGTAAGATTCGAATTATCGATTTACCACTTGGAAGACCATTGTCTTCACCGTACTAGACTATGAGATCATGTGCTGAGCGGCTATGAATATTTGATTTACTTTAACGCTTTTGACAAAGGACATAATGAAAAAGGGTTATGGTAAGATTCGAACCGCCGACTTACCACTTGGGAGACCATTGCCTTCACCACTAGACTACAAGATCATGTGCTGAAGGGCTATGATTATTTAATTTACTTTATTTTTTTCACAAAGTTCGTAATGAAAAAACGGTTATGGTAAGATTCGAACCATCGATTTACCACTTTGGAGACCATTGTATTCACCACTAGACTATGAGATCATGTGCTGAGCGGCTATGAATATTTGATTTACTTTAACGTTTTTGACAAAGCACATAATGAAAAAGGGTTATGGTAAGATTCGAACCATCGACTTACCATTTGGGAGACCATTGCCTTCACCACTATTTACAAGATCATGTGCTGAAGGGCTATGATTATTTAATTTACTTTATCTTTTTCACAAAGTTCATAATGAAAAAACGGTTATGGTAAGATTCGAACCATCGATTTACCATTTGTGAGACCATTGTCGTAACCACTAGACTACGAGAACCGTGCTGAACAGTTATTTAATATTTGATTTACTTTAACCTTTTCACGAAGTTCTTGATTATAAAACGGTCATTATAAGATTCAAACCATCGATTTACCACTTGGGAGACCATTGCCTTCACCACTAGACTATGAGATCATGTGCTGAGTGGCTATGAATATTTGATTTACTTTAACGTTTTTGATTAAGGACATAATGAAAAAGGGGATATGGTAAGATTCGAACCATTGACTTACCACTTGGGAAATTATTGCCTTCACCACTTGACCACGAGATCATGTGCTGAACGGCTAAGATCATTTGATTTACTTTAACGTTTTTGACAAAGGACATAATGAAAAAGGGTTATGGTAAGATTCGAACCATCGACTTACCACTTCGAAGACCATTGCCTTCACCACTAGACTACAAAATCTGGTGCTGAAGTGCTATGATTATTTAATTTACTTTATCTTTTTTACGAAGTTCATAATGAAAAAACAGTTATGGTAAGATTCTAACCATCGATTTACCATTTGAGAGACTATTGTCTTCACCACTAGACAACGAGATCATGTGCTGAACAGCTATTAAATATTTGATTTACTTTAACCTTTTCACGAAGTTCATGATGATAAAACAGTTATGGTAAGATTCGAACCATCGATTTACCACTTTGGAGACCATTGTCTTCACCACTTGACTATGAGAACATGTGCTGAGCGGCTATGAATATTTGATAAACTTTAACGCTTTTGACAAAGGACATAATGAAAAAGGGTTATGGTAAGATTCGAACCATCGACTTACCACTTGGGAGACCATTGCCTTTAGCACTAGACTACAAGATCATGTGCTGAAGGGCTATGATTATTTAATTTACTTTATCTTTTTCAAAAAGTTCATAATGAAAAAACGGTTATGGTAAGATTCGAACCATCGACTTACCACTTGGGAGACCATTGTCCTCATCCCTAGGCTACAAGTTCATTTGCTGTAGGGCTATGATTATCTAATTTGCTTTATCTTTTTCACGTTGTTCATAATGAAAAAACGGTTGTGGTAAGATTCGAATCATCGATTTACCATTTGGAAGACCATTGCCTTCACCACAAGACTACAACATCATGTGCTGAAGGGCTATGATTATTTGATTTACTTTATCTTTTTCACGAAGTTCGTAATGAAAAAACGGGTATGGTAAGATTCGAACCATCGATTTACCATTTGGGAGACCATTGTCTTCACCACTAGACTTCGAGAACATGTGCTGAGCAGCTATTTAATATTTGATTTACTTTAACCTTTTCACAAAGTTCATGATGATAAAACGGTCATGATAAGATTCGAACCATCGATTTGCCACTTTGGGAGACCATTGTCTTCACCACTAGACTATGACATCATGTGCTGAGCGGCTATGAATATTTGATTTACTTTAACGCTTTTGACAAAGGACATAATGAAAAAGGGTTATGGTAAGATTCGAACCGCCGACTTACCACTTGGGAGACCATTGCCTTCACCACTAGACTACAAGATCATGTGCTGAAGGGCTATGATTATTTAATTTACTTTATTTTTTTCACAAAGTTCGTAATGAAAAAACGGTTATGGTAAGATTCGAACCATCGATTTACCACTTTGGAGACCATTGTATTCACCACTAGACTATGAGATCATGTGCTGAGCGGCTATGAATATTTGATTTACTTTAACGTTTTTGACAAAGCACATAATGAAAAAGGGTTATGGTAAGATTCGAACCATCGACTTACCATTTGGGAGACCATTGCCTTCACCACTATTCTACAAGATCATGTGCTGAAGGGCTATGATTATTTAATTTACTTTATCTTTTTCACAAAGTTCATAATGAAAAAACGGTTATGGTAAGATTCGAACCATCGATTTACCATTTGTGAGACCATTGTCGTAACCACTAGACTACGAGAACACGTGCTGAACAGTTATTTAATATTTGATTTACTTTAACCTTTTCACGAAGTTCTTGATTATAAAACGGTCATTATAAGATTCAAACCATCGATTTACCACTTGGGAGACCATTGCCTTCACCACTAGACTATGAGATCATGTGTTGAGTGGCTATGAATATTTGATTTACTTTAACGTTTTTGATTAAGGACATAATGAAAAAGGGGATATGGTAAGATTCGAACCATTGACTTACCACTTGGGAAATTATTGCCTTCACCACTTGACCACGAGATCATGTGCTGAACGGCTAAGTCATTTGATTTACTTTAACGTTTTTGACAAAGGACATAATGAAAAAGGGTTATGGTAAGATTCGAACCATCGACTTACCACTTCGAAGACCATTGCCTTCACCACTAGACTACAAAATCTGGTGCTGAAGTGCTATGATTATTTAATTTACTTTATCTTTTTTACGAAGTTCATAATGAAAAAACAGTTATGGTAAGATTCTAACCATCGATTTACCATTTGAGAGACTATTGTCTTCACCACTAGACAACGAGATCATGTGCTGAACAGCTATTAAATATTTGATTTACTTTAACCTTTTCACGAAGTTCATGATGATAAAACAGTTATGGTAAGATTCGAACCATCGATTTACCACTTTGGAGACCATTGTATTCACCACTAGACTATGAGATCATGTGCTGAGCGGCTATGAATATTTGATTTACTTTAACGTTTTTGACAAAGCACATAATGAAAAAGGGTTATGGTAAGATTCGAACCATCGACTTACCATTTGGGAGACCATTGCCTTCACCACTATTCTACAAGATCATGTGCTGAAGGGCTATGATTATTTAATTTACTTTATCTTTTTCACAAAGTTCATAATGAAAAAACGGTTATGGTAAGATTCGAACCATCGATTTACCATTTGTGAGACCATTGTCGTAACCACTAGACTACGAGAACACGTGCTGAACAGTTATTTAATATTTGATTTACTTTAACCTTTTCACGAAGTTCTTGATTATAAAACGGTCATTATAAGATTCAAACCATCGATTTACCACTTGGGAGACCATTGCCTTCACCACTAGACTATGAGATCATGTGCTGAGTGGCTATGAATATTTGATTTACTTTAACGTTTTTGATTAAGGACATAATGAAAAAGGGGATATGGTAAGATTCGAACCATTGACTTACCACTTGGGAAATTATTGCCTTCACCACTTGACCACGAGATCATGTGCTGAACGGCTAAGATCATTTGATTTACTTTAACGTTTTTGACAAAGGACATAATGAAAGGGTTATGGTAAGATTCGAACCATCGACTTACCACTTCGAAGACCATTGCCTTCACCACTAGACTACAAAATCTGGTGCTGAAGTGCTATGATTATTTAATTTACTTTATCTTTTTTACGAAGTTCATAATGAAAAAACAGTTATGGTAAGATTCTAACCATCGATTTACCATTTGAGAGACTATTGTCTTCACCACTAGACAACGAGATCATGTGCTGAACAGCTATTAAATATTTGATTTACTTTAACCTTTTCACGAAGTTCATGATGATAAAACAGTTATGGTAAGATTCGAACCATCGATTTACCACTTTGGAGACCATTGTCTTCACCACTTGACTATGAGAACATGTGCTGAGCGGCTATGAATATTTGATAAACTTTAACGCTTTTGACAAAGGACATAATGAAAAAGGGTTATGGTAAGATTCGAACCATCGACTTACCACTTGGGAGACCATTGCCTTTAGCACTAGACTACAAGATCATGTGCTGAAGGGCTATGATTATTTAATTTACTTTATCTTTTTCAAAAGTTCATAATGAAAAAACGGTTATGGTAAGATTCGAACCATCGACTTACCACTTGGGAGACCATTGTCCTCATCCCTAGGCTACAAGTTCATTTGCTGTAGGGCTATGATTATCTAATTTGCTTTATCTTTTTCACGTTGTTCATAATGAAAAAACGGTTGTGGTAAGATTCGAATCATCGATTTACCATTTGGAAGACCATTGCCTTCACCACAAGACTACAACATCATGTGCTGAAGGGCTATGATTATTTGATTTACTTTATCTTTTTCACG
>NW_021164132.1:0-8374 GCF_004324835.1 Dendronephthya gigantea | reverse complement strand
GTTTGACCTAGTTCAAAAAAATTTTTTCAATTGGGTGAATTATGGTCAATTTGCTAAAATGTGGTCAATTGGAATCAATTAGGGTTAATTTGAGTCAATTTGGGTCAATTAAGCTCATTGACCCAAATGACCTATATTGACCTAATTGACCCCCAATTGACCTCAATTTACCCGATTTAGCCAAATTGACTCCCGAATTACCCGAATTGACCCTAATTTAAACTAATTGACAGTAATTGACCTTAATTGAAAAATTTAGTTCAATTAGGGTAAATTGAGCTTAATTGTGTTGTTCAACTCAATTGTGTTTAATTGAAATTATTTAGGTCAATTACGAGCAATAAGGGCACCAATGGACCTAAATGACTCCAATTGATCACAATTTACCGAAAAAACTAAATTAACGTCATTTTAGTCAATTAAGGTCAATTTAATGTCAATTAGGCTCAATTGGGTCAATATTGGTCAATTGGTTAATTTAGTTAAATTTTGTCAATTTTGGTTAATTCGAATAATTAGGGTCAATTTTGATAAATTAGCCCAATTAGTGTCATTTGGGACAATTACGCCTATTCAGGGTAAAAAGGGCGAAATAGGGTCAATTTAGTTATTTGGGTCCATTGTGGTCAACTAGGACAGTGGGGATCATTTGGGTCAATTGGTCCCTGAATGGATCCTAACTGACCTAAATAATCTCAATTGACCCCCAATTGACAGAAATGACATATTTTAACCCAGTTGACCCTAGTTCAATATATTTTTCAATTGGGGTGAATTATGGTCAATTTGCTCAAATGTGGTCACAATTGAAAACAATTAGGGTTAATTTAAGTCAATTTGAGTCAATTTAGTCAATTAAGCTCATTGACCCAAATGACCTATATTGACCTAATTGACCCCCAATTGACCTCAATTTACCCGATTTAGCCAAATTGACTCCCGAATTACCCGAATTGACCCTAATTTAAACTAATTGACAGTAATTGACCTTAATTGAAAAATTTAGTTCAATTAGGGTAAATTGAGCTTAATTGTGTTGTTCAACTCAATTGTGTTTAATTGAATTATTTAGATCAATTACGAGCAATAAGGGCACCAATGGACCTAAATGACTCCAATTGATCACAATTTACCGAAAAAACTAAATTAACGTCATTTTAGTCAATTAAGGTCAATTTAATGTCAATCAGGCTCAATTGGGTCAATATTGGTCAATTGGGTTAATTTAGTTAAATTTTGTCAATTTTGGTTAATTCGAATAATTAGGGTCAATTTTGATAAATTAGCCCAATTAGTGTCATTTGGGACAATTACGCCTATTCAGGGTAAAAAGGGCGAAATAGGGTCAATTCAGTTATTTGGGTCCATTGTGGTCAACTAGGACAGTGGGGATCATTTGGGTCAATTGGTCCCTGAATGGATCCTAACTGACCTAAATAATCTCAATTGACCCCCAATTGACAGAAATGACATATTTTAACCCAGTTGACCCTAGTTCAATATATTTTTTCAATTGGGGTGAATTATGGTCAATTTGCTCAAATGTGGTCACAATTGAAAACAATTAGGGTTAATTTAAGTCAATTTGGGTCAATTAAGCTCATAGACCCAAATGACCTATATTGACCTAATTCACCCCCAATTGACCTCAATTTACCCGATTTAGCCAAATTGACCTCCGAATTATTCGAATTGACCCTAATTTAAACCAATTGACAGTAATTGACCTTAATTGAAAAATTGGGTTCAATTAGGGTCAATTGAGCTTAAATGTGTTGCTCAACTGAATTGTGTTTAATTAAGATTATTTAGGTCAATTACGAGCAATTAGGGCACCAATGGACCTAAATGACCCCAATTGATTACAATTTACCGAAATAACCAAATTAACGTCATTTTAGTCAATTAAGGTCGATTTAATGTCAATTAGGCTCAATTGGGTAAATATTGGTCAATTGGGTTAATTTAGGTAAATTTGGTCAATTTTGGTGAATTCGAATATTTAGGGTCAATTTTGATAAATTAGCCCAATTATTGTCATTTGGGACAATTGCGCCTATTCAGGGTAAAAAGGGCGAAAAAGGGTCAATTTAGTTATTTGGGTCCATTGTGGTCAATTAGGACAGTGGGGATCATTTGGGTCAATTGGTCCCTGAATGGATCCTAATTGACCTAAATAATCTCAATTGACCCCCAATTGACAGAAATGACATATTTTAACCCAGTTGACCCTAGTTCAATATATTTTTTCAATTAGAGTGAATTATGGTCAATTTGCTCAAATATGGTCACAATTGAAAATAATTAGGGTTAATTTAAGTCAATTTAGGTCAATTAAGCTCATAAACCTAAATGACCTATATTGACCTAATTCACCCCCAATTGACCTCAATTTACCCGATTTAAAAATTGACCTCCGAATTACCCTAATTGACCCTAATTAAAACCAATTGACAATAATTGACCCTAATTGAAAAATTGGGGTCAATTAGGGTCAATTGAGCTTAATTGTGTTGTTCAACTCAATTGGGTTTAATTGACATTATTTAGGTCAATTACGATTAATTAGAGCACCAATAGACCCAAATCAATTAAGGTCAATTGAATGTCAATTAGGCTCAATTAGGTCAATATGGGTCAATATGGTCAATTTAGGTCAATTTAATCAATTTTGGTTAATTCGAATAATTAGGGTCAATTTTGATCAATTAGCCAAATTAGGGTCATTTATGACAATTGCGCCTATTTAGGGTCAAAAGGGAAATAGGGTCAATTAAGTTATTTTAGTCCACTGTGGTCAATTGGGTCAGTTGGGATCATTTGGGTCAATTGGTCCCTGAATGGCTCCTAACGGACCTAAATAATCTCAATTGACCCCCAATTGACCTTAATTGACAAAAATGACTTATATGAGCTCATTTGATCCAACTGACCCTAATTGAGCCTAAATGACTTAAATGAACTTCATTGACCAAAATTCATCTAAATGACCGAATAACCTTGATTAACTTTATTTTACCCAAAAGGTAATTTAAGTAAAAAAAACTTTATTTTTTTACTTGGGGTGAAATATGGTCAATTTGATCAATTGTGGCCAATTGGAATGAATTAGGGTAAATTTGGGTCAATTTGGTTCAATTGGGCTAATTGACCCAAATGACCTATATTCACCTAATTGACCCTTAATTTACCTTAATTAACCCGATTTAGTCAAATTGACCCCCGAATTACACGAATTGACCCTAATTAAAACTAATTGACACTAATACTCAATTGAATGTCAATTAGCCTAAATTGGGTCAATATGGGTCATTTGGGTCAATTTGGGTCTATTTAATCAATTGTGGTAAATTGGAATAATTAGGGTCAATTTTGATCCATTAGATTAGGGTCGTTTTATTCAATTGCGCCTATTTAGGGCCATAGGGCGAAATAGGGTCAATTTAGTTATTTTGGCCAATGTGGTCAATTGGGTCAGTTGAGATCATTTGGGTCAATTGGTCCCCGAATTGATCCTAACTGACTTAAATAATCTCAATTGACCCCCAATTGACCTCAATTGGCAAAAATGACTTAAATGAGCCCATTTGATCCAAATGACCCTAATTGTGCCCAAATGACTATAATGAACTTAATTGACACAAATTCATCCAAATGACCTTAATAACCCTAATTAACTTTTTTTACAAAAAAGGTTATTTTAAGTAAACAAACTTTATTTTTTTTAATTGGTGTGAATTATGGTCAATTTGATCAATTGTGGTCAATTTGAATCAATTAATGACAATTAGGTCAATTTGAGTTAATTGGGCTAATTGACCCAAATGACCTATTTTGACCTAATTGACCCCAATTTACCTGAATTAACCCGATTAAGCCAAATTGTCCCCCGAAGATCCTGAAATGACCCTGATTAAAACCAATTGACACTAATTGACCCCAATTCACAAATGGGGTCAATTAGAGTAAATTGAGCTTAATTGTGTTGTTCCCCTCAATTAGGATTAATTGACATTATTTAGGTCAATTACGATCAATTAGAGCACCAATGGACCCAAATCAACCTAATTGATACCAAGTAACCGAAATAACCAAATTACCGTAATTTTAGTCAATCAAAATCAAGTGAATGTCAATTAGGCTTAATTGGTTCAATATGGGTCAATTTATGGTCAATTTAGTCTATTGTGGTTACTCGAAATAATAAGTTTCAATTTTGATCAATTAGCCAAAAAGGGCGAAATAGGGTCAATTAAGGTATTTTAGTCCACTGTGGTCAATTGGGTCAGTTGGGATCATTTTGGTCAATTGGTCCCTGAATGGATCCTAACGGACCTAAATTATCTCAATTGACCCCAAATGACCTTAATTGACAAAAATGACTTATATGAGCTCATTTGATCCAACTGACCCTAATTGAGCCCAAATGACTAAAATGAACTTAATTGACCAAAATTCATCTAAATGACCGAATAACCTTGATTAACTTTATTTTACCCAAAAGATAATTTAAGTAAAAAAAACTTAATTTTTTTACTTAGGGTGAAATATAGTAAATTTGATCAATTGTAGCCATTTGGAATCAATTAGGGTAAATTTGGGTCAATTTGGTTTAATTGGGCTGATTGAATTAAATGACCTATATTGACCTAATTGACCCTTAATTTACCTTAATTAACCCAATTTAGTCAAATTGACCCCCGAATTACACGAATTGACCCTAATTAAAACTAATTGAAAATAATATAATGGTCAATTGAATGTCAATTAGCCTTAATTGGGTCAATATGGGTCATTTGGGTCAATTTGGGTCAATTTAATCAATTGTGGTTAATTACAATAATTAGGGTCAATTTTGATCAATTAGATTAGGGTCGTTTTGGTCAATTGCGCCTCTTTAGGGCCATAGGGCGAAATAGGGTCAATTTAGTTATTTTGGTCTATTGTGGTCAATTGGGTCATTTAAGATCATTTGGGTCAATTGGTCCCTGAATGGCTCCTAACGGACCTTAATAATCTCAATTGACCCCCAATTGACCTTAATTGACAAAAATGACTTATATGAGCTCATTTGATCCAACTGACCCTAATTGAGCCTAAATGACTAAAATGAACTTCATTGACCAAAATTCATCTAAATGACCGAATAACCATGATTAACTTTATTTTACACAAAAGGTAATTTAAGTAAAAAAAACTTTCTTTATTTACTTGGGGTGAAATATGGTCAATTTGATCAATTGTGGCCAATTGGAATGAATTAGGGTAAATTTGGGTCAATTTGGTTCAATTAAGCTAATTGACCTAAATGACCTATATTCACCTAATTGACCCTTAATTTACCTTAATTAACCCGATTTAGTCAAATTGACCCCCGAATTACACGAATTGACCCTAATTAAAACTAATTGACACTAATACTCAATTGAATGTCAATTAGCCTAAATTGGGTCAATATGGGTCATTTGGGTCAATTTGGGTCAATTTAATCAATTGTGGTTAATTGGAATAATTAGGGTCAATTTTGATCCATTAGATTAGGGTCGTTTTATTCAATTGCGCCTATTTAGGGCCATAGGGCGAAATAGGGTCAATTTAGTTATTTTGGTCCAATGTGGTCAATTGGGTCAGTTGAGATCATTTGGGTCAATTGGTCCCCGAATTGATCCTAACTGACTTAAATAATCTCAATTGACCCCCAATTGACCTCAATTGGCAAAAATGACTTAAATGAGCCCATTTGATCCAAATGACCCTAATTGTGCCCAAATGACTATAATGAACTTAATTGACACAAATTCATCTAAATGACCTTAATAACCCTAATTAACTTTTTTTCACAAAAAAGGTTATTTTAAGTAAACAAACTTTATTTTTTTCAATTGTTGTGAATTATGGTCAATTTGATCAATTGTGGTCAATTTGAATCAATTAATGACAATTAGGTCAATTTGAGTTAATTGGGCTAATTGACCCAAATGACCTATTTTGACCTAATTGACCCCAATTTACCTGAATTTACCCGATTAAGCCAAATTGTCCCCCGAAGATCCTGAAATGACCCTGATTAAAACCAATTGACACTAATTGACCCCAATTCACAAATGGGGTCAATTAGAGTAAATTGAGCTTAATTGTGTTGTTCCCCTCAATTAGGATTAATTGACATTATTCAGGTCAATTACGATCAATTAGAGCACCAATGGACCCAAATCAACCTAATTGATACTAAGTAACCGAAATAACCAAATTACCGTCATTTTAGTCAATCAAAATCAAGTGAATGTCAATTAGGCTTAATTGGTTCAATATGGGTCAATTTATGGTCAATTTGGTCTATTGTGGTTACTTGAAATAATAAGGTTTAATTTTGATCAATTAGCCAAAAAGGGCGAAATAGGGTCAATTTAGTTATTTTGGTCTATTGTGGTCAATTGGGTCAGTTGGGATCATTTGGGTCAATTGGCCTCTGAATGGATCCTAACGGACCTAAATTATCTCAATTGACCCCAATTGACCTTAATTGACAAAAATGACTTATATGAGCTCATTTGATCCAACTGACCCTAATTGAGCCCAAATGACTAAAATGAACTTAATTGACCAAAATTCATCTAAATGACCGAATAACCTTGATTAACTTTATTTTACCCAAAAGGTAATTTAAGTAAAAAAAACTTTATTTTTTTACTTAGGGTGAAATATAGTCAATTTGATCAATTGTGGCCAATTGGAATCAATTAGGGTAAATTTGGGTCAATTTGGTTTAATTGGGCTAATTGACCCAAATGACCTATATTGACCTAATTGACCCTTAATTTACCTTAATTAACCCGATTTAGTCAAATTGACCCCCGAATTACACGAATTGACCCTAATTAAAACTAATTGACAATAATGGTCAATTGAATGTCAATTAGCCTTAATTGGGTCAATATGGGTCATTTGGGTCAATTTGGGTCAATTTAATCAATTGTGGTTAATTGGAATAATTAGGGTCAATTTTGATCAATTAGATTAGGGTCGTTTTGGTCAATTTTGCCTCTTTAGGGCCATAGGGCGAAATAGGGTCAATTTAGGTATTTTGGTCTATTGTGGTCAATTGGGTCAGTTGAGATCATTTGGGTCAATTGGTCCCTGAATGGATCCTAACAGACCTAAATTATCGAAATTGACCCCAATTGACCTTAATAGAAAAAAATGACTTATATGAGCTCATTTGATCCAACTGACCCTAATTGAGCCCAAATGACTAAAATGAACTTAATTGACCAAAATTCATCTAAATGACCGAATAACCTTGATTAACTTTATTTTACCCAAAAGGTAATTTAAGTAAAAAAAACTTAATTTTTTTACTTAGGGTGAAATATAGTCAATTTGATCAATTGTGGCCATTTGGAATCAATTAGGGTAAATTTGGGTCAATTTGGTTTAATTGGGCTAATTGACCCAAATGACCTATATTGACCTAATTGACCCTTAATTTACCTTAATTAACCCGATTTAGTCAAATTGACCCCCGAATTACACGAATTGACCCTAAATAAAACTAATTGACAATAATGGTTAATTGAATGTCAATTAGCCTTAATTGGGTCAATATGGGTCATTTGGGTCAATTTGGGTCAATTTAATCAATTGTGGTTAATTGGAATAATTAGGGTCAATTTTGATCAATAAGATTAGGGTCGTTTTGGTCAATTGCGCCTCTTTAGGGCCATAGGGCGAAATAGGGTCAATTTAGTTATTTTGGTCTATTGGGGTCAATTGGGTCAGTTGAGATCATTTGGGTCAATTGGTCCCTGAATGGCTCCTAACGGACCTAAATAATCTCAATTGACCCCCAATTGACCTTAATTGACAAAAATGACTTATATGAGCTCATTTGATCCAACTGACCCTAATTGAGCCTAAATGACTAAAATGAACTTCATTGACCAAAATTCATCTAAATGACCGAATAACCTTGATTAACTTTATTTTACCCAAAAGGTAATTTAAGTAAAAAAAACTTTATTTTTTTACTTGGGGTGAAATATGGTCAATTTGATCAATTGTGGCCAATTGGAATGAATTAGGGTAAATTTGGGTCAATTTGGTTCAATTGGGCTAATTGACCCAAATGACCTATATTCACCTAATTGACCCTTAATTTACCTTAATTAACCCGATTTAGTCAAATTGACCCCGAATTACACGAATTGACCCTAATTAAAACTAATTGACACTAATACTCAATTGAATGTCAATTAGCCTAAATTGGGTCAATATGGGTCATTTGGGTCAATTTGGGTCAATTTAATCAATTGTGGTTAATTGGAATAATTAGGGTCAATTTTGATCCATTAGATTAGGGTCGTTTTATTCAATT
>NW_021164131.1:0-8422 GCF_004324835.1 Dendronephthya gigantea | reverse complement strand
TTATACTCCTGCATGCTGGTGAAGTAAATGGATCGATTAATAATTTACAGACAAAGTATACTAGTGGTGTTTGTAATTGATTAAAACTAGCGCATTTTCGTTACATGTATGTAAAGGATAGAACGAAAGGCATGAGCGTTCAGGTTATCAAGATTTGATATTCTGCATGGAGCCGCTTTTACGAAGGTCGGATAGTAATATCCACCAAACAGTGTTTTTTTACTATCGCTCTAAAATTGCTCCTGTTTTGCTAAAATTTGAATTAAACCTTCCTACTCTTGAAGTAATTGTGTCTCTCTATTCATTATTGGGTCAATATCTACAGTTCTTTTTCAGACACCTTTTTTATAATGATAAAAAAAATACTATCCGGTGCTAAACAGCTTTCGTAGGTCTTCGTACAACGGCCCCTGATGTGCTATGTGCTCTTTGCACTTGGGCCTGTTTATACAGATGGATTATCGGTCGCAAGGGTTAATCTAGTCCATACATACATAATAAACAAAAGTACGGTTGTTTTGCGTTGGTTCAAATTTATTACCATTCACAAAAAGTTTCCCGCAATCCTGCCTGCACCGTTAGTTTGTTTCTATATTTTTACTGGCGTTGTACGAAAGCGACAGTGGTTATTTTAATCGCTCCAATATTCATACCCGTTTTTTTAGACAACAGGGATCATCCGATTCATTTCTCTGATGGATTGGCTGCAGAAACGAAGTATAATACCACATTCTTTTCATGGTGCCTAATACCGACCGGGCCTGGAGGCTGCAGGAATGCCAAGTAGTGTCGAAAAATTTCTGCTCGAAAGTCATGTAATATTTACTGAAATCTTATCAGACCCGAACGCCTGAATTTGAAATGAGCCAATATAGACATACAAAGGAAGTCTTAGTTTGCACCATGTCGTAATTTCCGTGTAATAAGATATCCTCGATTGGGGTGTATGCAACTCAAACTGAGACTAAACACACAAAGCAACATGTTGTAATATTTCGTCTACAATTTCGGACGGTCAAATTCTGCAGCTTCTGCTGGGTAAATCACAAATTGAAGCGATATGTGAATACGAAACAAAGTGTAGATTCAGACGAGGAAGTTGAAAACAAGGTAATGAAATGAACCGAATTTAAAGTAATATTTTTCAAATCTCAAACGTATGCTCCCCGTCGACCACAACACTGTATGGAATGTACAACTTTACAGCGGCAGACAACATTTCATTCTTTATGATTGAGCCTTGTTTTGAGCGCCAAATGTGACTTTTAATAACAAAATGGGGCAAGATTAGCTATATGCGCCTAAATTCAAATGACTAACATTGTTGATGTTGAAACAAACGCCGTGAGACCTTCATTCCATACTGGACCACAACTATTTTATCAGCTCTTTTGCCGTATATATATTCTGTGAAAGCGATACTCAAATTTATAAAGCTGAATTTGTCTGAGAACGCAATGCGAAATTTTAGGGCTTAATTCTTGGAGTTTTATAATGGTATGGCTTATATATTTTAAAGTCATGTTTATTGATGCAAACCGATATATTAGAGACCTTTAGCTTGACCAAACGCCAAGCCGCTAACAAAGTTTCTGTTTTAACTCCACTATTTGAGTGTGCGGCAATTTCGCTAAATTACAAACGTTCTACAAAAAATTTGTGATGTTTATCACTAATGTAAGGAAGCAATAGGCTATTTCTGATGTATTTAGAAAAGCAGCAAATTCAACTTTGCCGTATATGTTTCACGTTCGCCGTATAAAATTTTATACGTGAACGGCTGAGGGTGTATGCAGTATGTGGTTTGGCATATACTGGTTGCGTTTGCCGTAAACGTCAAGCTAAAGGTCTCTATTGAAAAACATTGCTCGTGTAGGAATCAATTAGAACGTAAATTTTTTTCAAATTATATCTATCATCTCTTCTTGTGTAGAATATGGAATACAATCATAACAACTGGGCATTCAAATATATAATTGTCATGAATGTTGCGTTCCGATGTAAAATGGGGTTATTGTTTCGGAGATACTAAATTTTTGACTTCAAAGACCTCGGATATATAAACCCTGTGGGACGCGTGCTTCGACCTCGTTACATATCATATACCATGATATCCCGTGGCAAGCGGGAAAGGACTGGGACTAGTTGTCGAATAAAAATCCATTTCTTAGTTAAAACAACTTGATATTCTTTGAAATGTATATATGTTATTTACCGGCTGCGAGGTCCGAATGGAAAAATATTTTCTCGAGGTAACAAGGCGGTAAATAACGTATTTATTTTTTTACAAGAAGCGGCGTTCGGTCGTATTATAATTGTGTAGTCAGACTCAGCAGTGGCGACAAAAACATAAAACCTCTTTGCTTTAATTTACTAAAATTCACTTCAATTTATCGTGCATAAAATATAGACCAGACCGTGGTCAGATATCGTAAAATTCCGCCCGCTGCTGCAGCCAGTCAGATTGCAGGAAAGGCTGGGATTCCGCCCGCTGCTGATTGGTAAAAAAACACTTTATTTCGGTTCAAATTTACGTCAAAGTTATAGTACTTTTAACCACAGTTATCTGTGTTTTAACTAAACGTAATCACAAAATTTTGCCTAGTTTTATAAAGAAAATCAAAAGATATAATCGACTGAGTACTGCAAAATGGTTTCAATTTTGACCCTTTTGGGCGCTGATTGGCTAAAATATGAGCGCGAGATAATCTGGTAAATGATATACTACCACCATGATGATGTAACAGAAATAAAAAAAAAATAGTGAAACATCGAAATACAAATAAACCGCAAAACATGCGCCAGGTCTTTTTGCCATTAGACGAAAACAAAGCTGTTCACACACGGTTTATATATATTCTTTTGCGACTTTCTTTGTTAACGCGGGTAGAGAAATCATTGCAACTTTTATGAATTCTTTCAGATGTGATAAAAATATGGCTTCATACGAAAGTGGGTATGACGATGAGCGATTCCAACATCCAGTTGGTCAGAGCTTTCACTGTGGTATTTGCTACAATGTCATCAAAGATCCAGTCATGTGTCGACATAATGAACACTTGTTCTGCAAGTTGCATCACCAGACATCTCATGAACTCTCAGACATGTCCAACATGCATTGAGCCACTTACTGTTGACACCTTGACTCGAGCATCGCGTACCGTAACCAATTTACTGTCGGAATTAAAGATTCGATGTGAATTCTTCAATCGTGGTTGTGAAACATTTGTGGAGTTAGGAGATCTTCAAAGGCATCTTGCGGACTGTGGGTTCGCCCCAGTAGTCTGCTCGAATGAAGGCTGTGGTCAGAAGGTGAATAAGCAAGGTTTATTGCATCACGAGACAGCCGTGTGTAAATTTCGCCGTGTGAAATGTCCAAGCTGCAATGAAATCAGCCAAGAGATGGATGTGATTAAGGGCAATTTGGCTTTTATGAAGCTCATGTTGAATCACTTTGGCAAAGTCCTGAAAAAAAATGAGATGAAATTGAATAGAAACGTTGAGATGCTTCAAAAACAACTCAACAAGCAGGAGGAAAACAATCGTCGGTTAGAAGCGGACAATGTAGAAATGAAGAAAGGTTTAGGGAAACTGGCACAACAATTGGAAAGATTGACCCAGCAGCGAGAAGATCTAAAGAAAAGTTCCGCAGAAGCTGTTGAACCGGACAGAAAGCCGAGGATTATCGTTGCCGGGGGATATAACGGTGGGAGTTTAAATTCTGTGGAAATGTTCAGCTACTCAAATGGAAAGTGGTTACCACTACAACCAATGAAACAGCCCCGTCGTTTGGCACCGTCTGTCGTTTACAACAATCAAATGCTTGTCAGTGGAGGTTTTAGCAATCGTAAGGCAGTAAAGTCGATGGAAAAATTATCGTTGAAATATGTCCATGTAAACGAGTCCATATTTTGGGAAGATGATCCTGCAGAGTTACACAGGCCCTTGTATGGACACTCCAGTGTTATGTATAATGGGCGGTTGATAGTCATTGGAGGTTATGATGGAACTGCATTTACACCTGCTAACATTGCTGAGATATCTCTTGTTCCTCCTTACACCAGTAAAGTGTTGGCTACCCTGCCAGAGAGTAGATGGCAACATGGGGCTATCTTGTTTGGTAACACAATCGCAATTCTTGGCGGAAGAAAAGTTTGGGAAGGTTCGTCGAATCTAGAAAGCGTTTTGTCTTATGATATTGTCAAGAATGAATGTCGTCATTTAGCACCATTGCCTTATCCTATGCATGGAATGGCCACTGTCAAGTGGGGTGATGACGAAGTGATTTTAATCGGAGGCAGCGACTATAGCGGTAAGTTATTGAACAAAGTACTAATATATAACATCAAGACTCAGAAGAGCCATATGTTACCAGACATGAAGTATAAGAGGAGAGGATGTGCTGCCGCAGTCGTTGGTGACACTGTGGTTGTCATGGGGGGACAAGATGAAAGAGGAAACTCTTTAAAGTCTGTCGAAAGTTTCAGGTTCGATTCATGCACCTGGGAAGAACTTCCCGATATGCAAGAAGCAAGATACGGAGCTACAACAGTTGTATGTTAAATATGTCCTGCATATATTTAATATTTTATATCATTTAAATGTATAGTGCCGTATATTGACATTTGATTTCCAAGAACAATTAAACAGTTTATGACATTGATCCAGTTTATAATCGTGCTTGTGAAGTAAATCAATTGTTATACAAATTACATTTCAGAAAAAACAAACTAGTGGTGTGTTTTAATGACTGGACATACTATATTCTCTTTGCATTAATGCCTGTTTGTCTGGATGGATGATCTGTCTCTAGGCTAATATCACTCTCTCGAGTGGATAACGCTTGAAAAAATTAAAAATCGACCATTTCACCTTGCCTGCAAATTTACCTATTTCAGATGTTCAATATTCATAAAGGTGGATTTCCACTTACAGCGAAATCGTTCGCTAGCAAATATTTGCATTTTTCTTTAAATTGAGAACAATCAAGTCGAACTAATTTATTTATGCTGTTAAAATTCAAAAGAAAATATGTAAATATTTCGCTAGCGATATCATCTTGTCTTTTAAATGGCTTATTTCTGTAGCTTTTTTGGTTAAATCAGAATCAGTATTTCAAATATTTGCGATATGGCAATACCAGACAAGTGTCTAGATCCAGTTGAACGAATTTACAGCAAGGTAAAGAACCAATTTCGAAGTAATTCATTTCAGGAAGTTAAATTCCTAATCTACTCACAAACGACTGCCCCTTGTTAACCATCACACTGTACGAAATGTACAATTTTTGGCCAACAACAATATTTTCATTATGGATTGTGAAGTATTTTCAGCGATAAAGACGTAACTATGGAGGACAAGATATGTGTGTTCGTATTCACTGGCATTACGCCCGTTTCAGACGTCGAACTTTTCATGCGCTGAATCGAATGCAAATGAAGTGAAACAAAGACTTTAGTCATTAACATTAGGTTCAACACATGAGAAAGTTCGACGTCTGAAACAGACCTTAGTCGCCTTCAGTCTGGTTTTCATATGACATAATTCGTAATTCGTTGTTAGACGAAAATTAAACGAAATCCGAGATATGAAAACCAAATAGCAACATATTTCAACAAGTTACATGTGAATTACGACGATTAGTTGTATGGAAACCAGTCATTAAAGATCGATTTCTGTTTAACATTACCGCTCTCAATTCAAAAGAATATATGCAAATATTTCGCTAGTGAACATTTCTCTGTAAGTGGAAGTCCACCCTTAGAGTGTGCAACAATTTGGTTAAATCAAAAACGTTCAACATAAACCTCGTGATATTTAAGAAGTTATTTAAGAAAGCAATATTATGGCATTGTTGCTCGTGTATTTAGCGAAGAAGTAAATTCCAGCTTTGCAGTATGTATTTCACATTTGCCGTAAAAAGTTTTAATGTTTGAACGGTAAATTTTTATTGTTTTGTGACCTACTATTTTAAAAGTAGAATCTGGAAGTAATGTCAGACTTTTATAATCTATCTAATTTCTTTCAGATGTAAACAGAAAATGACTTCATACGAAACCGGATATGACGATGAGCGATTCCAACATCCAGTTGGTCAGAGTTTTCACTGTGGCATTTGTTACAATGTCATCAAAGATCCAGTCATGTGTCGACATAATGAACACATGTTTTGTAGAGGTTGCATCACCAGACATCTCATGAACTCTCAGACATGTCCCACATGTATTGAGCCACTTACTGTTGACACCTTGACTCGAGCATCGCGTACCGTAACCAATCTACTGTCGGAATTAAAGATTCGATGTGAATTCTTCAATCGTGGTTGTGAAAGTTTTGTCCAGCTAGGAGAGCTTGAAAGGCATGTTGTGGACTGTGGGTTTGCCCCAGCAGTCTGCTCGAATGAAGGCTGTGGTCAGGAAGTCGATAAGCAAGATTTATTGCATCATGAAACGGTCGTGTGTGAATTTCGCCGTGTGAAATGTCACAGCTGCAATGAACTTAGCCAAGAGATGGATATAGTTAAGAAAAACTTGGCTGTGATGAACCTAAAGTTAAATGAAGTCAGTGAAACCTTGAAACAAAATGACATGAAGTTGGATAGAAATGAGAAACGTGTGCTGGTGAATGTTGAGGTGGTTCAAAAGCAACTTATGGAACAGGAAGAAAGCAATCGTCGGTTGGAAGCGGACAATGTAGAAATAAAGAAGGGTTTAGAGAAAGTGACACAACAATTGGAAAGATTGACACAGCAGCGGAAAGACATGACGAAAAGTTCTTCAGAAGCTGTTGAACCGGACAGAGAGGCGAGGATTATCGTTGCTGGGGGATATAATGGTGAGAGTTTAAATTCTGTGGAAATGTTCAGCTACTCAAATGCAAAGTGGTTACCACTACAACCAATGAAACAGCCCCGTAATTTCGCATCCTCTGTCGTTTACAACAATCAAATGCTTGTCAGTGGAGGTTTTAGCAATGGTAAGGCAGTAAAGTCGACGGAGAAATTAACGTTGAAAGATGTCCATGTAAACCAGTCCATATTTTGGGAAGATGACCCTGCAGTGTTACGCGGGCCCTTGTATGGACACTCCAGTGTTGTGTATAATGGGCGGTTGATAGTCATTGGAGGTTATGATGGAACTGCATTTACACCTGCTAACATTACTGAGATAACTCTTGTTCCTCCTTATACCAGTAAAGTGTTGGCTACCCTGCCAGAGAGTAGATGGCAACATGGGGCTATCTTTGACACCCTTGCTGAAATCGGCGAAGATGACGATTATGATTCCGCCATCGCTGCCCTTGATACGTATTTTTCACCTCAAAAACACGTCGATTTTGAAATCTTTAAGTTTCGTGAAGCCAAACAACAACCCATGAAACCATAGATCAATTTTCAACTCGTCTAAGGAAAATGGCAACAAACTGTGACTTTGCAAACATTGATAAAGAAGTGAAATCGGCCATAATTCAAAACTGTTCATCGAAACGTTTATGACGCTATGCCCTTCTCGATTCAGAGGTTATCTTAGCCAAGATTCTCGCTAAAGGCAGAGCTTTCGAACTTAGTGAATCGCAAGCAGCCGGCATTGAAAACGCACTGGAATCAATACATATTTCTGACGAAGTAGCTGAAGCCGTGCGTCCTCAAGGGACAGCCAACCAAAGTAATCATGATCAACAAACATCGTTTCATCGTCAAGATTTTCGCACTTCATCACAGTGTCGAAATTGTGGGGGGCTCTGGCCCCATAACAACAATGTTTGTCCAGCAAAGGAAAATCTTGTTTGAACTGTGGAAAACCAATCATTTTGCGAAAGTCTGTCGTAGTGCCCGCAAGCCTCGTATAAGTCAACGAGAAAACCAAAACTCTTCAAAAAATACCAAAAAAAAGTCCAAGATTTCTCGCAACCCTCCAGCAATGAAAGCAGCGAGGATGAATTTTTTCACGCTAAAACCATCATGTAGAGACAAAACAACACCTCGGGTCCAAATCTTGGTCAACAACACACCTATTAACATGGTTATCGACACTGGTGCCTCCATCAACATCATCGATGAACTTGCTTTCAACATATTACAGAAACAGAGACCCTTATCCCTACACATTCCAAGACACGTGTTTTTGCCTACGGTCCACCCACCAGTTGCCTGTTATGGGACAATTTCATGCCACCTTGCAATGCGCGACAGGCACAACAACCACACAAGTTCATGTTATCAAAGGAAATTTTGGTTGTTTGCTCAGCTATCAAACGGCATCTGCTTTGGGTCTAATTATGCTAAAGATCAACAATGTAAAATCTGGACGGTCCACCCATGACAATTGTTGAAAGAGTATGCCCATATATTCAATGGAATTGGAACCCTTAAAGATTTTGAAGTTAAATTGCACATGATGATACTGTTCCCCAGTGGCACAGA
>NW_021164130.1:0-8450 GCF_004324835.1 Dendronephthya gigantea | reverse complement strand
GAATAACTGAGGATTACTGCAAAACAACGACATTTCATTTAGCTGCAAACAACGACATTTTATTTAGCTAAGTGGATTCCGTTAGATTTCATATATTTTATTAATTTTGTCCTCAAAGAAAGTCATAAAATTGTTAGCTAGATTCTCATCAGATTGGCACACAGAATATTGAGAATCAGTGGTATAATGTAGTAACTTTCCAACGGTTTAAATAATTTCTTTTGGTCACTCCCATTATCTCTAACAATTTCAGAATAATAACGAGTACGACTTTCCTATAATAGCTCACTGACACGGCGACATTGCTGACTGTATTTTAGACGATCACAGGATTGTCTTGACTTACGCCATACCCGCTCGAGTTTCCTTTCTGATACGTTTTTCGTTTTTAATTTGTTCAGTGTACCAAGGTGCAGCTGGACGAATAATTATCTCTCTGGAAATAAGTGGTACATGATGATCCAGAATTTTGGGCAGCTCCGAGTTGTATTGGTTGACTTTCGCACTTATATCAGCCGTGTTCCAAGTGTTAATCGGAGATAGCCTAATTTCATTAAGGAACGAGTCCATATTGATTGCTTTAATTTTACGTGACTCCACGACCCTTCTCTGAAACAATGGTTTTAAAATTGAGTTCATATGTAACCGTGTAATGGTCAGATATAGATGGATCATGAACGTCAATAGATTGAACAATATTTTCCTCATGGCGAGACAAGATAAGGTCTAACGTGTGACCAGCAAAGTGTGTTGGTTGTTTGTACACGTTGTTCCAAATTAAAAGAATCAACAAGATTGAGAATTTTTTTTGTTGTTAATTCCGCTTATCGTCTACATGGAGGTCGATATAATACGATTATATTTAGAATTTTAGATGACACATTGATTTGCATACCCATCACTTCGAAAGACTTAATGTGTGAGAACATTTTCGCCGAGTCCAGCCTGACTTTTAAAGTCTTGTTGTATAGTATACCAATGCCTCCCCCTCTACCTTGTTGTCTCGAGATATTGTTAAAGGAGTAGCCCTTCGGGGTGAAATTCCCAAAGATATATGATGAAATTTGTCAGGGTGAAGCCAGGTTTCTGTAATCGCAAATATATCAAATTCATTCTCAACCACATAGTCTTTGACTAAATTCGCTTTGTTCCGAATAGATCGGCAGTTGAGAAGACCAAAAGAACAAAGCTGAGTAACAGCTGTATCAGAGTGTTGGCAATGCCTGATAAAGGAATATTGATGAGATTGATTCTCTTAATATAATTTCTGCCATATATTTAGAGGTTTTGGGACACGGTCCGTGATTCTAACAGGGATAGCTTCCTGATGATTTGCCGGATGATAGTGATTGTATAGTGTGGCGGTGGTGTTTGCGAAGTAGGTATTATAGCAATATTCCTATAGGTCATATAAAACAACCAACCTTTCTGTAGATTCAACTGCCCAAGCATTGAACTAAGCTCCTCAGGATTATTAGCGGGTCGAAACGTGTTCATCAAACGTAACTGCTTTCGATGTTGATACATCTCATCCGACTGATTATTATCAAAGATTGAGGACCAGGATTAGACGAAACATCCACACACATTGTTAGATCCTGCTTGAAGGCTTCGTACACAGGACTAGACTAACAAATCCATGTTTCGTTTCTTTAGAAATCGCAAATGAGACTTTGTATTTAGATTCAAAAACCAACTCGTTGTATGTTGACCCGACATCGAAAAGCAATATCTCCACAAATACTCAAGGTTATGCCATCCGCAGCCAATCCATCCAAATCCGTGCAATTAGTACTCTTAAATGCCATATTAATTGGTCGAGATGTACGAAACTCGTTAGATGAGATAAATATCATAAAAAATATATAGAGCTGCCGACCAACCGACATATTGGTCGTGAATTAAGCAGTACGAAAACACAATATTCATTTCCATACACCAAAAGATGGTTGATTCAATGATAACATCACGTTATCAGCTTTAGAGAATTCTTTAAAAACTTGTTTAACGAATCGGATAGAAGCAAACGGGAACGAGAAGAAGAAGAAGTTGTGGAAATCATTGTAAGTGTGTTTATTTCTATTTAAACCCGACAACTTTACTTGTTCAGGAAAGACATATTAGAGTTGTTTACAAGTAAAAGCTATGTACACACACCTTGGGTGGTGGTGGACAAAATATTGAATCATTGGTTATTTTTATTCTAGATCACTAGCTGCCTGTGTAGGAACATACAAAATTTTACTAGAATGCTACAAAAACAGCTGGATTGAAGGTTGTCAAACTGAAATGGTCTCCAAGTGGCAAATCGATTGCTCGAATCCTACCATAACCGTGTTTCATTATAAATCTGTGAAAAGGATAATGTAAATTAAATAAACATGGCCGTTCAGCACAAGAACTTGTAGTCGATTGGAGAAGACAATTGTCTCAGAAGTGGTAAATCGATGGTTCGAATCCTACCAAACCGTTTTTCATTATGAACTTCGTACAAAGGGTAAAGTAAACTAAATAACAATAGCCATCCAGCACAAGACCTTTTGTCTAGTGGCGAAGGCGATGGCTCCCAACTGTTAAATCGATGGTTCGAATCCTACCATAACCTTTTTTCATTATGAATTTCGTCAAAGCGATAAAGTAGATCAAATAAACATAACCGTTCACGCAAAGAACTTGTGGTCTGGTAGCTAAGACAATTTTCTCCCAAGTGCATGTTAAATCGATGTTTCGAATCCTGCCAAAACTATTTTTTATTATGAACTTCGTGAAAGGATAAAGCAGACTAAATAACCAGGGTCATCCAGCACAAGATCTTGCGTCTAGTGGCGGGACAATGGTTTCATAAGTGGTAAATCGATGGTTCGAATCCTACCATAACCGTTTTTCATTATGAACTTCGTAAGAACGGTAAATAGATCAAATAAACATAGCCGTTCACCCGAAGAACTTGTGGTCTTGTGGCAAAGACAATTTTCTCCTAAATGTTAAATCGATGTTTCGAATCCCGCCAAAACTATTTTTTATTATGAACTTCGTGAAAGGATAAAGTAAACTAAATAACCCATGGCCATCCAGCACAAGATCTTGCGTCTAGTGGCGAGGACAATGGTCTCATAAGTGGTAAGTCGATGGTTCGAATCCTACCATAACCGTTTTTCATTATGAACTTCGTCAGAACGGTAAAATAGATCAAATAAACATAGCCGTTAATCCAAAGAACTTGTGGTCTTGTGGCAAAGACAATTTTCTCCCAAGTGTAAATCGATGTTTCGAATCCCGCCAAAACTATTTTTTATTATGAACTTCGTGAAAGGAGAAAGTAGACTAAATAACTAGGGTCATCCAGCACAAGACCTTGCGGTCTAGTGGCGAAGACGATGGTCTCCCAAGTGTTAAATCGATGGTTCGAATCCGACCATAGCCGTTTTTCATTATGAACTTCGTAAAAGGATAAAGTGAACTAAATAACCATGGCCATCCAGCACAAGATCTTGCGTCTAGTGGCGAGGACAATGGTCTCATAAGGGTAAATCGATGGTTCGAATCCTACTAAAAGCTTTCTTTTTTTATTATGAACTTCGTAAAAGGAGGAAGTAAACTAAATAACCATGGCCATCCAGCACAAGACCTTGCGGTCTAGTGGCGAAGACGATGGTCTCCCAAGTGTTAAATCTATGGTTCGAATCCTACCATAACCGTTTTCATTATGAACTTCGTAAAAGGATAAAGTAAACTAATAACCATGGCCATCCAGCACAAGATCTTGCGTCTAGTGGCGAGGACAATGGTCTCATAAGTGGTAAATCGATGGTTCGAATCCTACCATAACCGTTTTTCATTATGAACTTCGTAAGAACGGTAAAATAGATCAAATAAACATAGCCGTTCACCCGAAGAACTTGTGGTCTTGTGGCAAAGACAATTTTCTCCTAAGTGTTAAATCGATGTTTCGAATCCCGCCAAAACTATTTTTTATTATGAACTTCGTGAAAGGATAAAGTAGACTAAATAACCAGGGTCATCCAGCACAAGACCTTGCGGTCTAGTGGCGAAGACGATGGTTTCCCAAGTGTTAAATCGATGGTTCGAATCCGACCATAACCGTTTTCATTATGAACTTCGTAAAAGGATAAAGTAACTAAATAACTATGGCCATCCAGCACAAGATCTTGCGTCTGTGGCGAGGACAATGGTCTCATAAGTGGTAAATCGATGGTTCGAATCCTACCATAACCGTTTTTCATTATGAACTTCGTAAGAACGGTAAAATAGATCAAATAAACATAGCCGTTCACCCGAAGAACTTGTGGTCTTGTGGCAAAGACAATTTTCTCCTAAGTGTTAAATCGATGTTTCGAATCCCGCCAAAACTATTTTTTATTATGAACTTCGTGAAAGGATAAAGTAGACTAAATAACCAGGGTCATCCAGCACAAGACCTTGCGGTCTAGTGGCGAAGACGATGGTTTCCCAAGTGTTAAATCGATGGTTCGAATCCGACCATAACCGTTTTCATTATGAACTTCGTAAAAGGATAAAGTAAACTAAATAACCATGGCCATCCAGCACAAGATCTTGCGTCTAGTGGCGAGGACAATGGTCTCATAAGTGGTAAATCGATGGTTCGAATCCTACCATAACCGTTTTTCATTATGAACTTCGTAGAACGGTAAAATAGATCAAATAAACATAGCCGTTCACCCAAAGAACTTGTGGTCTTGTGGCAAAGACAATTTTCTCCCAAGTGTTAAATCGATGTTTCGAATCCCGCCAAAACTATTTTTTATTATGAACTTCGTGAAAGGATAAAGTAGACTAAATAACCAGGGTCATCCAGCACAAGACCTTGCGGTCTAGTGGCGAAGACGATGGTCTCCCAAGTGTTAAATCGATGGTTCGAATCCGACCATAACCGTTTTCATTATGAACTTCGTAAAAGGATAAAGTGAACTAAATAACCATGGCCATCCAGCACAAGATCTTGCGTCTAGTGGCGAGGACAATGGTCTCATAAGTGGTAAATCGATGGTTCGAATCCTACCAAAAGCTTTCTTTTTTTATTATGAACTTCGTAAAAGGAGGAAGTAAACTAAATAACCATGGCCATCCAGCACAAGACCTTGCGGTCTAGTGGCGAAGACGATGGTCTCCCAAGTGTTAAATCTATGGTTCGAATCCTACCATAACCGTTTTCATTATGAACTTCGTAAAAGGATAAAGTAAACTAAATAACCATGGCCATCCAGCACAAGATCTTGCGTCTAGTGGCGAGGACAATGGTCTCATAAGTGGTAAATCGATGGTTCGAATCCTACCATAACCGTTTTTCATTATGAACTTCGTAAGAACGGTAAAATAGATCAAATAAACATAGCCGTTCACCCGAAGAACTTGTGGTCTTGTGGCAAAGACAATTTTCTCCTAAGTGTTAAATCGATGTTTCGAATCCCGCCAAACTTTTTTATTATGAACTTCGTGAAAGGATGAAGTAGACTAAATAACCAGGGTCGTCCAGCACAAGACCTTGCGGTCTAGTGGCGAAGACGATGGTTTCCCAAGTGTTAAATCGATGGTTCGAATCCGACCATAACCGTTTTCATTATGAACTTCGTAAAAGGATAAAGTAAACTAAATAACCATGGCCGTCCAGCACAAGATCTTGCGTCTAGTGGCGAGGACAATGGTCTCATAAGTGGTAAATCGATTGTTCGAATCCTACCATAACCGTTTTTCATTATGAACTTCGTGAGAACGGTAAAATAGATCAAATAAACATAGCCGTTCACCCAAAGAACTTGTGGTCTTGTGGCAAAGACAATTTTCTCCCAAGTGTTAAATCGATGTTTCGAATCCCGCCAAAACTATTTTTTATTATGAACTTCGTGAAAGGATAAAGTAGACTAAATAACCAGGGTCATCCAGCACAAGACCTTGCGGTCTAGTGGCGAAGACGATGGTCTCCCAAGTGTTAAATCGATGGTTCGAATCCGACCATAACCGTTTTCATTATGAACTTCGTAAAAGGATAAAGTGAACTAAATAACCATGGCCATCCAGCACAAGATCTTGCGTCTAGTGGCGAGGACAATGGTCTCATAAGTGGTAAATCGATGGTTCGAATCCTACCAAAAGCTTTCTTTTTTTATTATGAACTTCGTAAAAGGAGGAAGTAAACTAAATAACCATGGCCATCCAGCACAAGACCTTGCGGTCTAGTGGCGAAGACGATGGTCTCCCAAGTGTTAAATCTATGGTTCGAATCCTACCATAACCGTTTTCATTATGAACTTCGTAAAAGGATAAAGTAAACTAAATAACCATGGCCATCCAGCACAAGATCTTGCGTCTAGTGGCGAGGACAATGGTCTCATAAGTGGTAAATCGATGGTTCGAATCCTACCATAACCGTTTTTCATTATGAACTTCGTAGAACGGTAAAATAGATCAAATAAACATAGCCGTTCACCGAAGAACTTGTGGTCTTGTGGCAAAGACAATTTTCTCCTAAGTGTTAAATCGATGTTTCGAATCCCGCCAAAACTATTTTTTATTATGAACTTCGTGAAAGGATGAAGTAGACTAAATAACCAGGGTCGTCCAGCACAAGACCTTGCGGTCTAGTGGCGAAGACGATGGTTTCCCAAGTGTTAAATCGATGGTTCGAATCCGACCATAACCGTTTGCATTATGAACTTCGTAAAAGGATAAAGTAAACTAAATAACCATGGCCGTCCAGCACAAGATCTTGCGTCTAGTGGCGAGGACAATGGTCTCATAAGTGGTAAATCGATGGTTCGAATCCTACCATAACCGTTTTTCATTATGAACTTCGAGAACGGTAAAATAGATCAAATAAACATAGCCGTTCACCCAAAGAACTTGTGGTCTTGTGGCAAAGACAATTTTCTCCCAAGTGTTAAATCGATGTTTCGAATCCCGCCAAAACTTTTTTATTATGAACTTCGTGAAAGGATAAAGTAGACTAAATAACCAGGGTCATCCAGCACAAGACCTTGCGGTCTAGTGGCGAAGACGATGGTCTCCCAAGTGTTAAATCGATGGTTCGAATCCGACCATAACCGTTTTCATTATGAACTTCGTAAAAGGATAAAGTGAACTAAATAACCATGGCCATCCAGCACAAGATCTTGCGTCTAGTGGCGAGGACAATGGTCTCATAAGTGGTAAATCGATGGTTCGAATCCTACCAAAGCTTTCTTTTTTTATTATGAACTTCGTAAAAGGAGGAAGTAAACTAAATAACCATGGCCATCCAGCACAAGACCTTGCGGTCTAGTGGCGAAGACGATGGTCTCCCAAGTGTTAAATCTATGGTTCGAATCCTACCATAACCGTTTTCATTATGAACTTCGTAAAAGGATAAAGTAAACTAAATAACCATGGCCATCCAGCACAAGATCTTGCGTCTAGTGGCGAGGACAATGGTCTCATAAGTGGTAAATCGATGGTTCGAATCCTACCATAACCGTTTTTCATTATGAACTTCGTAAGAACGGTAAAATAGATCAAATACATAGCCGTTCCCCGAAGAACTTGTGGTCTTGTGGCAAAGACAATTTCTCCTAAGTGTTAAATCGATGTTTCGAATCCGCCAAAACTTTTTTATTATGAACTTCGTGAAAGGATGAAGTAGACTAAATAACCAGGGTCGTCCAGCACAAGACCTTGCGGTCTAGTGGCGAAGACGATGGTTTCCCAAGTGTTAAATCGATGGTTCGAATCCGACCATAACCGTTTTCATTATGAACTTCGTAAAAGGATAAAGTAGACTAAATAGCCATGGCCATCCAGCACAAGATCTTGCGTCTAGTGACGAGGACAATAGTCTCATAAGTGGTAAATCGATGGTTCGAATCCCGCCAAACTATTTTTTATTGAACTTCGTTAAAAGGATAAAGTAAATTAAATAACCATAACCGTGCAGCACAAGACCTTGTGGCCTAGTGGCGAAGACAATGGTCTCCCAAGTGTTAAATCGATGTTTCGAATCCTGCCAAAAGCTTTCTTTTTTTATTATGAACTTCGTAAAAGGAGGAAGTAAACTAAATAACCATGGCCATCCAGCACAAGACCTTGTAGTCGAGTGGCGAGGAGGATGGGCTCCCAAGTGTTAAATCGATGGTTCGAATCCTACAATAACTGTTTTTCATTATGAACTTCTTGAAAGGAATAAAGTAAATTAAATAACCATGGCTGTTCAGTACAAGATCTTGCATTCTAGTGGCTAAGTCAATTGTCTCCCAAGTGTTAAATCGATGATTCGAATCCTACCATAACCTTTTTCATTATGAACTTCGTGAAAGGATAAAGAAAATAAATAACCATGGTCATCCAGCACAAGACCTTGCGGTCTAGTGGTGAAGACGATGGTCTCCCAAGTGTTAAATCGATGGGACGAATCCTACCATAACCGTTTTTCATTATGAACT
>NW_021164129.1:0-8531 GCF_004324835.1 Dendronephthya gigantea | reverse complement strand
TCAGATGATTTGCGAATCGCTCTCGACTTCTTAACATAACTCCATTTTGAAGTTCAAATTTTTCGCTTGATTTTCTTTTCAATTGTGATATGTCGAGTTAATCTGCTTTGGTTTTTATTCACAATTGAAAAGAGAATTGAGCGAAATATTCCGTTCCATCGAAGATTTCCCCCTCCACCAATATAGTGAAAATCCACCTTAATAACACCGAATCCACAAACAATGCAGCATAAATGTGACCTTCCACGGGAAAACGTGCGTTAACAATAGTTCGCTGAAACAGCAAAACGAACGGATAACGAACGGGTAGTGAACGATCTGTCATAACGTTTCAACGAACCCAAAAAACGTTTTGACGAATTCAACTAAAAATGTGAACGTTTAAAGTCGAGAATACGAACGGATAAATAAACGTTCAATCTGAAGCCGTTTGAACGATTTATGTTTATGAACGGTTTTAAAGAATTTTGAAATATTTTCAAACACGTAACATGTGTTGGCGCAAGTATGCGTGTACATATAAATAGCTATACCTTCATTTGAATGTTTAACTAAATTTTTTAGCTTAACTACCTAAATCACATTGTTTTATACTTTATATATATATACATTTGCATTTTGCATCAAAATTCGGGTTTATTCGTTAGAAAGCCTTCAGTTATCAGTACAAATTATCATCGTTATGTCAAATTAATCAATGCATCATCTGCAACTATACACATCAAAATATTCAGGGCGTGTTTATTTGCAACAACGTTACAGATGTTTAAATCTCTCCACGGACAAACTAAATGTATGGGTGGTTAAGGACATATAAACACATGCATGCATCCGTTTTATTAACACGGCTCTAAACCGAGAGTAAACGAAGATTGCAATAAATGGCCTGGCTTCGATAATAATATCATAGGCAATGTCATTGGTCACCGTCTCAGTTTAGTTGAGTTTCAGCTACGGGATACATATTTTATGTTAAGCTAAACACAAGAGATTCCATTGTTCACTATTGCTTATACTCTTTGACGCGCAAACGACTAAATTAATTAGCGCAAGGTCAAGTTGTTTACAGATGATAACCAGACATTAAGCCCGGCGCACACTGGAGGAAACAGCTGAGCTGAACGTCACTCGTGGCTGTTAGCTGAGCTGTTTCCTCAGGTGTGCGGTGTCGTGTTCCGCGATTTTCGCTACGCGTGCCATGAGCGCAGAATATTCAACATGTTGAATAATTTTGGCACGAGTGAACATTTCCTCACAGTGTGCGCGCGTTCTGAGCTATCAGCTCATCAACCAATACCAACGCGCATGCGTCTTTTCCATGTTTTACTGAAGTCAAGATGGCCGATGTCGATGAAAATCTAGACTCGAGCTCGTCGGGAGATGAAGAGGTTTTGCTTTCCCTTCTGATACTGCGGCGGAGGCGAAGGCGTTTGAGAGCAGCTAACCGAAAGACTTGGGTTAAATCCTGGGTTTCACGCCGCCAAACCCATGGGGCATGTGCGAATATTGTTCGTGAATTGAATTACGAAGATCCAGAGAAATTCAGACAATATCATCGCCTAGACAGAACTTCATTTCAGGAAATTTTGACCTTAATATACCCTTTGGTCGAAAAGAAAGACACTCACCTTCGCTGCTCGATAAAACCCATTGAACGATTGTCCGTGACATTACGTTTTTTAGCTACAGGTTTGTCTATAGTTTGTTTCCCAGTTTTGTTGTATTATTGTCAATAATGATTACTATACAGACACGGAGTTTACTAATGAATGCCTCTTTTTTAAAACTTATCATTTTCAGGAGAGACATTCAGAAGTCTTTCTTTCGAATATCGAATTGGTGAGAGAACAATATCATGCATAGTAGAAGAAACATGTCAAGCCTTGCATGAAGTTATGAAAGACAAGTATTTAAAGGTATAAAATTTTATTTTGTAAACTGTGTAGCTATAAAATATTAATAACAAGTATCAGTAAAAAGTATATTAATATAAATTATATAATGTATTGTCCTTTTCAGTAGTGATCCTCTCTGTAGGGCATACTATTTTGCCCATAAATTGGAGGTTGTTCGCTTTGTGGGGTACCAGGCATGATTGGGTGGAAATAATTTCTCTGGGTTGGGGTTGTATGACTGTTGGTGTCTGTACTTCCTGGGTCAGTAATCCAGCCTGAGCTTGAAAAATAATATTATTTATTTTGTTTTGTGCCAAATTGCTTGCCACTTTATCCAATTCAGACAAAGCTTTGGCAACATAATTCCCAAAAGCATCATAAATGGTGTCGTTCCCTTTTTTTTTGCTTGTTTGCAATAGACTGAGACAAATTCTTGATCAGGTGATACTCCTCCTCAGCCTGTTTCTTTCTGGACATTGCTCGTTTTTTCAGTGGTTCACTTGTTGATCTTCCAATGCTCTGATCACCACTTTCCTCTGTTGGATTTGTTGGGCTACTTGGAAATATGATCAGGAGAATCATCATCTTCACCCTCATCATTTTCTTTGAAGCTTATTTCCGAAAATGGAGTACTACAACTAGCACGGGAATCCTAAAAATTAAACTAATATTTTATTTTCTTGACTCCAAGTAATAAAGAAGATTGGCTACAAATTGCATCAGAATTTAACATGAAGTGGAATTATCCATGCTGTTTGGGAGCTATTGATGGGAAGCACATTGCTATTCAACAACCAGCTGATACAGGCTCTGAGTTCTTTAACTATAAGCACCTTTTTAGTGTAATTTTATTTGCCATGGTTGATGCAAACTACAAGTTTATTTATATTGATGTTGGAACAGCTGGCAGAGCAGGTGATGCTGGAGTTTTTGCTGATTCTGCATTGAATAAAGCACTGAGAACAAACTCTTTAGATCTTCCAGATGCAGTTGCCTTACAAGGGATATCAAAAATGATACCACATCATATTGTTGGGGATGATGCCTTTCCTGTAAGTAATCGTATAATGAAGCCATACCCTTATCGGAATTTGGAGAAAGAGAAGCGTATCTTCAATTACAGATTGTCAATAGCACGAAGAGTTGTCGAAAATGCCTTTGGCATTTTAGCTCATAGGTGGAGGGTATTCCTAACTACCATTAAACTATCACCCGACAAAGTTAAAGACATAATTTTTGCAGCTTGCTGCTTGCACAATTTAATGGTTGAAAAGAACAAAGCAAGTTATGCATCAGCTGCAGACCTTGAGAATGCAGATCATACATTGGTCAGAGGTACCTGGAGAAACGACCAGGTTTTGACTAATATGCAACCAACCACCCTGCACAATGCAACAAAGGATGCCAAAACTCAAAGGGTACTTTTGACTGATTATTTTAATAATCATGGATCTGTCCCTTGGCAAAGCAGTATGATTGCTTAGCCATATTGCTTACGCAAACATGTATATATTGTAAGAGTTATCACTACCCTATTATCAACTGCACTGTTATTATACACTTTCTTTCTCTTTGTACATAAATATATATATATACAAACTGTTTCCATGCCTTAAGTTCTTCAATGTATGTGCTTACCAAATCAATATTTGAAATTGAAGCCCAAGTTGCCACAAGAGGTGTGAGAAACTGGAGTTTCTCAAGCAGCCATTGAGTGCGCTTGGTCACATTTTTTCTTGCACTTCCACTAGCTGGGGTTTTTTTTGCTTTGCTAAAGCTGTTTCTCGCTCAGAGCTCTGATTTTAGCTTTAACCCACTCACCTATAAATAATAATTGAATTTGTTTATTCAATCACAGATAACTTAAAATTTTTGATAAACAATAAAAAATGTCAAATTCTAGGCAATATTACTACTAAACCGTCAAGGAATCATATAAAACCTGCTGCACTGAGAGGAATCCTTGCTAGAAGGCAGAAGTGTACGAATTCCCTCATGCAGTATTCTTATTTGAGTTATTTCTACAATAACACTAATAAAATCTGAATTATCTTACATGTTGTTCCGAGTTTTTCGGCCAGTTCTTGAAGCGCCTTATCGCGTATCTCCCGGTTCTTAAAGTCTGGACTTCGAACGTCGTACAGACAAGGGTAATCGGGCCAAAAATCGGCCAATTTATCTTCCAACACTGCTTCAGCAACTGGTGAGTTGTTTGCCGCCATCTTGACTTCAGTAAAACATGGAAAAGACGCATGCGCGTTGGCATTGATTGCTGAGCTGATAGCTCAGAACGCACGCACACTGTGAGGAAATGTTCACTCGTGCACAAAATTATTCAACATGTTGAATATTCTGCGCTCATGGCACGCGTGGCGAAAATCGCAGAACACGACACCGCACACCTGAGGAAACAGCTCAGCTAACAGCCACGAGTGACGCTCAGCTCAGCTGTTTCCTCCAGTGTGCGCCGGGCTTTAATAACAGTTATACAGAAAATCGCATACGCAAAGTTCGTTTGTATGCGAACCAGCGTAGTAACGTGTGCTTGAATGCTGTCAAAACTTATTTGGTATAAATAACCTACTACATTAAATATCCAAACCATTTATGCACGTGAAAATCCACATTTAAATTTCAGATATGCATTGCGCGGTAATAAAATATTTAAAATATAAGCTATTGGCTTATTTACCTAGTGCACACAATATGTTCCGTGCGGCAATAGCCTCTAGCTGCGGTCAAGCTTGTCGCGGAATGTCGCCTATACACAGTAGTGTCAGTAGCAACTAAGGGCATCATTAAGAATATTTTAAAATTTGATAATAATCTATTTTATCGACTGCATGCACCATCGCCATATTTTCTTCGCAAAGCTAAAGCTGCAATGTCCCTATTTCTGCCGCCATATTTTTTCATATAAGTGATATGTTTTGTGACCATACGATCACATATGCATGTGTTATATACTGACTGAATCAGTATATCGCTAATTAATACTTTTGATATTAAATATATAATACATATTATAGTAAAATTAACTAATCAAGATTATTTAAGACATGCATGAAAGCATTAATCCATTTTGTCTTGCGAAATTTTTTTATATCATATAATTATATATATTTCGAGGTAGCATCTACCCTTTTTTATGAAAAATGTCAGCAAAATTTGTAAACAATTGTTGTTTCAATGTAAGTAAATGCATCCTATAAATTGTAACCACCACGGCCCAAGCTAACAACTTAAATTCCAACCTCAGCCAAGCCATTTTCAAGGTCTGGCAACCTTTCATGTCATGTTTATTCGGAATGATTGGATGATCGTGGCCCAACTTGATTCCACCGGCCATGATAAACAATCTAAAAGGTTATATTGCAGTGCGCATTTATATTCGAATACATTTTACTCACGTTAACATATACATAAAATGCAATTGAGAACGTCTTGTTATATACAATTGCATGATCATCTATATGAAATCTTACTTCGAATGCGTGTCATATTTCGATATATGCATGGTCAAAAAGGAGCTACAGTTTAGCGAAGCAAATACACTCAAGGGAAAAAAAACTTCAGTTTAAATCGAGACAACCGTTTTACGAATTCAGTTGATGATTTCATGGATAAGCCTGATTTCAATGCTTGCAGGAAAATAATTGCAAGCGCGCCTAATAAAGTGGCCCAGTCATGACTTTCCTTATATCATAGCTGTTTCATTTAGTGTTCATACCTGGTATTAACCTTTAATATGCACGCGTTAAAACGCCTTGACTTCTTCATATATGCTAATATCCAGCAAATATTTGGGACAGTCTTCGCGAAATTATTGGTAAAGATCTTTACCCCCGCGCTCATGCACGCATAAACAGTTGATAGGCGCCATTTCAAATTTGCTCATTTTGCCGCTTTAATGTTTAATCTAATATGTTGAACCAAATCCAATGCGATTGAACGAAATTCCGGCAAACGTTTCAACGAACGGTATATCAAACGGTTGAATGCTTTTGGACCAATTTTCAAACGTTTTTCCTAAGCGTTCGAACGGGCAATTTCGAACGATGAACGATCTCGAAAATCATTTCAACGAACGCTTCAAGCGTTTGAACGGCAAACGAACGGATAACGAACGATATTTTCGAACGAACGAAATAGCGTTAACGTATGTTTTCCCGTGGAAGGTCACAAATATCGTTATTATATTATTAAAATATTGAACACATGAGATCAATTACGTGTCTTTTTTTATATGTATATGTATATGTATATATATATATAAGGGATTTGGCGAATGCGAAAATGTGTGCATTTTTAGAGCGAAATATATGTTGTTGTTATGGACAACGCGATGCTTGGAGCATAAACTAAGACAAGGATTAACGCTTGTAACAATGTAATTAAGTAGAACAATTTTACAAATATTTTAAACATATTGTCCGGGCAATACACTGTTTTCTTGTCTAGATGGTTTGACTTTGTCTTCCGTAAGCAAGAGTTTGCGTTGACAAGCCCGGACTTTTCCGGATTTAGACGCGTAGTCATGCAGCAATCGGGCCATCGGGCCTAATAGTGCCATATAAGGCCATATAGGGCCCAAAAGGCTAATAAAATACCTGACCCACGAAAAAACGAGCCAATTAATATTAGGAATTTGTTGAGCAAACGTCTAAATATGGGTCGCACGCGTAGAAACTGTCTTGTGCTTACCTGTGGTAGTATACAAATTTAGGAAGGTTAGCAATCGTCGACCAAGTACACGGCATGGGCACAGAGGAACGCAAGAGATGGTTAAAGTGGAGTAAGAAAGGAATATGTGTACCTCGATCGAGTAAAGAACCAAAGGAATTCAATATGGAGGAGCGTCTGGAAAATTTATTCGAGCGCCAAGAAGAGATGGAGAGAAACTTTAATGTTTATTTAAGCACTGAAACCAAGAACCTCTATCTCGGGGGAAACGAAGAAAGTACATAAGGGATGGCTAACATTTTAGTTTGTGTGCATGTACTGGAGTAAGAAAAAGTACCGTTGAGCAGATGAACACATGCTTATAACTACACATGAGCAGACATCTGGTCATAAAACTGCGTTGCTGCTCGATAACAAGGCATTTACAAACTTCTAGTGCTAAGGGGATGAGCTGCCAATTTTGTGGAAAATATTTCAGCCGCAGTTACAATCAGCGCAGACAAGAACGGGAGTATTGCCTACTACGAGAACAAGGAAGAAACATGGCTCAAACAGACTTGGACAGTCAAGAAAGTGATTTCCAAGATGATGTCTCGACCACTTCGACTCAGCAATCTGGAAGTTCGACGACAACGGACTCAGAATGTGAAGAAGAAATGGATCCCTGGATACCGTTACTAGAAGAAGCAATAACATAGAAGTAACACAGCATTCAAGGAAATGAAAGAAAGCCTTAAAAACCGTGGTTTCGTTGAGCACTCTGCTAAAAAGAAAGCTTACTTTAATGCCAATGCCTAGAGTCCAGAAAGAATTAGAAAATATCTATTTAGAGCGCCTTTTTTTGATGAGACAACAAAAGAAAGATCCGGTACATAAGGAAATAATGCACACATAAGATGCGTTTATTACAAATGATGATTTTGACCAAGAAGAAGCAATAGAAGCTGCCGTTGATAAGAAAAAGTTTCTTATCAAAAGGCTTTTAAACGATGTGAAGATGTGAAGGAAAAGAAAGGCAGAGATGATGATGAGGACGACGATGATAGTTCTAAGTATCCTGAACCAGCTATCTCGTTGGAAAAAGAAACTCATACCAAAATGACCCACTCGTGTCAGGTTTTATTGTCTCTTTTAGCAAGCCGTCTACGCTTAAGTACACGGTTAAAAAGGAGCTTTTGGAAGAACGCGATTGTATCATCAAGGAACAAAAGGTTTAAAGGGTCTTAATTTCGAGTGCTATTATACACACTTCAAATTCTAGCCAGGAACAGTGGATGGAAAAATGAGTCAACCATACGTTCTCAGTGGCAAGAGCATTGCACCGGCATCGCAAAAGCGTAGGTTCGATTCTTGCCATGATCTGTTCTAAAACACCACACGAGTCAGAACACGAGTGAACACGAATGAACACCTGTGAACACGAGTCAGAACACGTGTCAAGAAATATGAACACGAGTGAACACGAGTTAAAAAATCATCAGCACGAATGAAAACGGGGACAGGGTAGGTGGATAGGTAGGTAGGTAGGTAAACTTTATTTAAAACCAAGAAACATGCTAGCCCATCAATTCTAGGCTGGTTTCCATGAGGGACGTGTTTAAATATTAAGACAGTAATAAGAATACAGTATAACAATTACACTCAGACAGTTTCACACACAGGTAAGTAGGACTCATTTCAGTGTCCAACAACAATTGATTTAAACAAACGAGCGACTCAGCTGATTTTGCTTCGTTTGTGAGCCGATTCCAAAGCATAGCGCGGCTAAATTTGAAACTTTTTTGAGGTATTCTCGATTCGGCCTTGGGAGTCTATTTCTCTTCTCATGAAAGACTCCCGAAGAGCTGGCGCAAAATGGTAATTAAGTATCTTGTACATTAATACTGACTTAAAACCCTCGCTGCACCAAACTGAACTTTTTGCAACTAAATTGAAATCTCTGAGCGGCTTGCC
>NW_021164128.1:0-8580 GCF_004324835.1 Dendronephthya gigantea | reverse complement strand
GGTCCCAGCTCCATAGGACCTATAGTTTACAGATATGGCCTTTAAACCTGGAAATGACGTCATAAAACAGAAATGACGTCATCAAAACCGGAAGTGACGTCATCAAACGGAAGTTGATCTCAAACGACGTAAAATCGCGCACTGAACAAACTTTGGTCCCAGCTACATAGGACCTATAGTTTACGAGATATGGCCTTTTAGAAAACCGGAAATGACGTCAAAAAAACAGAACATGACGTCATCAAACCGGAAGTGACTTCATCAAACTGGAAGTTGATCTAAACGACGTAAATCGCGCGCTGAACAAAACTAGCTTGGTCCCAGCTTGATAGGACCTATAGTTTACTAGATATGGCCTTTTTGAAAACCGGAAATGACGTCATAAACACGGAAAATGACGTAATCAAACCGGAAGTGACGTCATCAAACCGGAAGTTGATCTCAAACCGATGTAAAATCACGCGCTGAACAAAACTAGCTTGGTCCTAGCTCCATAAGACCTATAGTTTACAAGATATGCCCTTTTAAAAAAATTTAAATGAAGTCATAAAAACAGAAATTACGTCATCAAACCGGAAGTGACGTCATCAAACCGGAAGTTGATCTCAAACGACGTAAAATTGCGCGCTGAACAAAACTAGCTGAGTCCCAGCTCCACAGGACCTATAGTTTACCAAGATATGGCCTTTTAGAAAACCAGAAATAAAGTTATAAAAACAGAAATGACGTAATCAAACCGGAAGTGACGTCATCAAACTAGAAGTTGATCTTAAACGACGTAAATCGCACGCTGAACAAAACTAGCTTGGTCCTAGCTTCATAGGACCTATAGTTTACAAGATATGGCCTTTTTGAAAACCGGAAATGACGTCATAAACACAGAAAATGACGTAATCAAACCAGAAATGACGTCATCAAACCGGAAGTTGATCTCAAACGACGTAAAATCGCGCGCTGAACAAAACTAGCTTGGTCCCAGCTCCATAGGACCTATAGTTACGAGATATGGCCTTTTAGAAAACCGGAAATGACGTCATAAAAACAGAAAATGACGTCATCAAACTGGAAGTGACGTCATCCAACCGGAAGTTTATCTCAAACGACGTAAAATTGCGCGCTGAACAAAACTAGCCTGGTCCCAGCCCCATAGGACCTATAGTTTACGAGTTATGGCCTTTTAGAAAAATGAAAATGACGTCATGAAAACAGAAAATGGGTCATCAAACCGGAAGTGACGTCATAAAACAGGAAGTTGATCTCAAACGACGTAAAATCGCGCGCTGAACAAAACTAGCTTGGTCCCTGCTCCATAGGACCTATAGTTTACGAGATATGGCCTTTTAGAAAACCGGAAATGACGTCATAAAAACAGAAAATGACGTCATCAAACCGGAAACGACGTCATCAAACCGGAAGTTGATCTCAAGCGACGTAAAATTGCGCACTGAACAAACCTAGCTTGGTCCCAGCTCCATAGGACGTATAGTTTACGAAATATGGCCTTTTAGAAAACCGGAAATGACGTCATAAAACCAGAAAATGACGTCATCAAACGAAAGTCACGTCATCAAACCGGAAGTTACTCTCAAACGACGTAAAATCGCGTGCTGAACAAAACTAGCTTGGTCCCAGCTCCATAGGACCTATAGTTTACGAGATATGGCCTTTTAGAAAACCGGAAATGACGTCATAAAAACAGAACATGACGTCATCAAACCGGATGTGACGTCATCAAACTGGAAGTTGATCTCAAACGACGTAAAATCGCGCGCTGAACAAGCCTAGCTTGGTCCCAGCTCCATAGGAGACATAGTTTACGAAATATGGCCTTTTAGAAAACCGGAAATGACGTCATAAAAACAGAAAATGACGTCATCAAACCGGAAGTCACGTCATCAAACCGCAAGTTGATCTCAAACGACGTAAAATCGCGTGCTGAACAAAACTAGCTTGGTCCCAGCTCCATAGGACCTATAGTTTACGAGATATGGCCTTTTAGAAAACCGGAAATGACGTCATAAAAACAGAAAACTACGTCATCAAACCGGAAGTGACGTCATCAAACTGGAAGTTGATCTAAAACGACGTAAAATCGCGCGCTGAACAAAACTAGCTTGGTCCCAGCTCCATAGGACCTATAGTTTACTAGATATGGCCTTTTTAGAAAAGCGGAAATGACGTCATAAACACAGAAAATGACGTAATCAAACCGGAAGTGACGTCATCAAACCGGAAGTTGATCTCAAACGACGTAAAATCGCGCGCTGAACAAAACTAGCTTGGTCCCAGCTCCATAGGACGCATAGTTTACGAAATATGGCCTTTTAGAAAACCGAAAATGTCGTCATAAACCAGAAAATGACGTCATCAATCTGGAAGTGACGTCATAAAACCAGACTTTGACCTCAAACGACGTAAAATCGCGCGCTGAACAAAACTAGCTTTTTCCCAGCTCCATAGGACCTATAGTTTACGAGATATGGCCTTTTAGAAAACCGGAAATGACGTCATAAAAACAGAAAATGACGTAATCAAACCGGAAGTGACGTCATCAAACCGGAAGTTGATCTCAAACGACGTAAAATCGCGCACTGAACAAAACTAGCTTGGTCCCAACTACATAGGACCTATAGTTTACGAGATATGGCCTTTTAGAAAACCGGAAATGACGTCATAAAACAGAAATGACGTAACCAAACCGGACGTGACGTCATCAAACCGGAAGTTGATCTCAAACGACGTGAAATCGAATGCTGAACAAAACTAGCTTGGTCCCAGCTCCATAGGACCTATAGTTTACAAGATATGGCCTTTTAGAAAACCGGAAATGACGTCATAAAAACAGAAAATGACGTCATCAAACCGGAAGTGACGTCATCAAACTGGAAGTTGATTTCAAACGACGTAAAATCGCGCACTGAACAAAACTAGCTTGGTCCCAGCTCGATAGGACCTATAGTTTACGAGATATGGCCTTTTAAAAACGGAAATGACGTCATAAAAACAGAAAATGACGTCATCAAACCGGAAGTGACGTCATCAAACCGGAAGTTGATCTCAAACGACGTAAAATCGCGCGCTGAACAAAACTAGCATGATCCCAGCTCCATAGGACCTATAGTTTACGAGATTTAACCTTTTAGAAAACCGGAAATGACGTCGTAAAAACTGAAAATGACATCATCAAACCAGAAGTGACGTCATCAAACCGAAGTTTATCTCAAACGACGTAAAATCGCGCGCTGAACAAAACTAGCTTGGTCCCAGCTCCATAGGACCTATAGTTTACGAGTATGGCCTTTTAGAAAACCGAAATGACGTCATAAAAAGAAAATGGTCATCAAACCGGAAGTGACGTCATCAAACCGGAAGTTATCTCAAACGACGTAAAATCGCGCGGTGAACAAAACTAGCTTGGTCCCAGCTCCATAGGACCTATAGTTTACGAGATATGGCCTTTTAGAAAACTGGAAATGACGTCATAAACACAGAAAATGACGTAATCAAACCGGAAGTGACGTCATCAAACAGGAAGTTGATCTCAAACGATAAAATCGCGCTGAACAAAACTAGCTTGGTCCTAGCTCCATAGGACCTATAGTTTACGAGATATGGCCTTTTAGAAAACTGGAAATGACGTCATAAAAACAGAAAATGACGTCATCAAACCGGAAGTGACGTCATCAAACTGGAAGTTGATATAAAACGGCGTAAAATCGCGCGCTGAACAAAACTAGCTTGGTCCCAGCTCCATAGGACCTATAGTTTACTAGATATGGCGTTTTAGAAAACCGGAAATGACGTCATAAAAACAGAAAATGACGTCATCAAACCGGAAGTTGATCTCAAACGACGTAAAATCGCTCGCTGAACAAAACTAGCTTAGTCCCAGCAACATAGGACCTATAGTTTACGAGAAATGGCCTTTTAGAAAACCGGAAATGACGTCATAAAAACAGAACATGACGTAATCAAACCGGAAGTGACGTCATCAAACCGGAAGTTGAACTCAAACGACGTAAAATCGCGCGCTGAACAAAACTAGCTTGGTCCTAGCTCTATAGGACGTATAGTTTACGAAATATGGCCTTTTAGAAAACCGGAAATGACGTCATAAAAACAGAAAATGACGTCATTAAACCGGAAGTCACGTCATCAAACTGGAAGTTGATCTCAAACGATGTAAAATCGCGCGCTGAACAAAACTAGCTTGGTCCCAGCTCCATAGGACCTATAGTTTACGAGATATGGCCTTTTAGAAAACCGGAAATGACGTCATAAAAACAGAAAATGACGTCATCAAACCGGAAGTGACGTCATCAAACCGGAAGTTGATCTCAAACGACGTAAAATCGCGCGCTGAACAAAACTAGCTTGGTCCCAGCTCCATAGGACCTATAGTTTACGAGATATGGCCTTTTAGAAAACCGGAAATGACGTCATAAAAACAGAAAATGACGTCATCAAACCGGAAGTGACGTCATCAACCGGAAGTTGATCTCAAACGACGTAAAATCGCGCGCTGAACAAAACTAGCTTGGTCCCAGCTCCATAGGACCTATAGTTTACGAGTTATGGCCTTTTAGAAAACCGAAATGACGTCATAAAAACAGAAAATGACGTCATCAAACCGGAAGTGACGTCATCAAACCGGAAGTTGATCTCAACGACGTAAAATCGCGCGCTGAACAAAACTAGCTTGGTCCTAGCTCCATAGGACCTATAGTTTACGAGATATGGCCTTTTAAAAAAATTGAAATGACGTCATAAAAACAGAAATGACGTCATCAAACCGGAAGTGACGTCATCAAACCGGAAGTTGATCTCAAATGACGTAAAATTGCGCGCTGAACAAAACTAGCTTGGTCCCAGCTCCAAGGACCTATAGTTTACAGATATGGCCTTTTAGAAAACCGAAATGACGTATAAAAACAGAAATGACGTCATCAAACCGGAAGTGACGTCATCAAACGGAAGTTGATCTCAAACGACGTAAAATCGCGCGCTGAACAAAACTAGCTTGTCCTAGCTCCATAGGACCTATAGTTTACGAGATATGGCCTTTTAGAAAACCGGAAATGACGTCATAAAAACAGAAATGACGTCATCAAACCGGAAGTGACGTCATCAAACCGGAAGTTGATCTCAAACGACGTAAAATCGCGCGCTGAACAAAACTAGCTTGGTCCCAGCTCCATAGGACCTATAGTTTACGAGTTATGGCCTTTTAGAAAACCGAAATGACGTCATAAAAACAGAAAATGGTCATCAAACCGGAAGTACGTCATCAAACCGGAAGTTGATCTCAAACGACGTAAAATCGCGCGCTGAACAAAACTAGCTTGGTCCCAGCTCCATAGGACCTATAGTTTACGAGATATGGCCTTTTAGAAAAGAAATGACGTCATAAAAACAGAAAATGACGTCATCAAACCGGAAGTGACGTCATCAAACCGGAAGTTGATCTCAAACGACGTAAAATCGCGCGCTGAACAAAACTAGCTTGGTCCAGCTCCATAGGACTATAGTTTACGAGATATGGCCTTTTAGAAACCGAAATGACGTCATAAAACAGAAAATGACGTCATCAAACGGAAGTGACGTCATCAAACCGGAAGTTGATCTCAAACGACGTAAAATCGCGCGCTGAACAAAACTAGCTTGGTCCCAGCTCCATAGGACCTATAGTTTACGAAATATGGCCTTTTAGAAAACCGGAAATGACGTCATAAAAACAAAATGACGTCATCAAACCGGAAGTGACGTCATAAAACCGGAAGTTGATCTCAAACGACGTAAAATCGCGTGCTGAACAAAACTAGCTTGGTCCCAGCTCCATAGGACCTATAGTTTACGAGATATGGCCTTTTAGAAAACCGGAAATGACGTCATAAAAACAGAAAATGACGTCATCAAACCGGAAGTGACGTCATCAAACCGGAAGTTGATCTCAAACGACGTAAAATCGCGCACTGAACAAAACTAGCTTGGTCCCAGCTCCATAGGACCTATAGTTTACGAGATATGGCCTTTTAGAAAACCGGAAATGACGTCAAAAACAGAAAATGACGTCATCAAACCGGAAGTGACGTCATCAAACCGGAAGTTGATTTAAACGACGTAAAATCGCGCGCTGAACAAAACTAGCTTGGTCCCAGCTCCATAGGACCTATAGTTTACGAGATATGGCCTTTTAGAAAACCGGAAATGACGTCATAAAACAGAAAATGACGTAATCAAACCGGAAGTGACGTCATCAAAACCGGAAGTTGATCTCAAACGACGTAAAATTGCGCACTGAACAAAACTAGCTTGGTCCAGCTCCATAGGACCTATAGTTTACGAGATATGGCCTTTTAAAAACCGGAAATGACGTCATAAAACAGAAATGACGTCATCAAACCGGAAGTGACGTCATCAAACCGGAAGTTGATCTCAAACGACGTAAAATCGGCGCTGAACAAAACTAGGTCCCAGCTCCATAGGACCTATAGTTTACAGATATGGCCTTTTAGAAAACCAGAAATAAACGTCATAAAACAGAAATGACGTCATCAAACCGGAAGTGACGTCATCAAACCGGAAGTTGATCTAAACGACGTAAAATCGCGCGCTGAACAAAACTAGCTTGGTCCCAGCTCATAGGACCTATAGTTTACAAGATATGTCCTTTAGAAAACCGGAAATGACGTCATAAGAACAGAAAATGACGTAACCAAACCGGACGTGACGTCATCAAACCGGAAGTTGATCTCAAACGACGTAAAATCGCGCGCTGAACAAAACTAGCTTGGTCCCAGCTCCATAGGACCTATAGTTTACGAGATATGGCCTTTTAGAAAACCGGAAATGACGTCATAAAAACAGAAAATGACGTCATCAAACCGGAAGTGACGTCATCAAACCGGAAGTTGATCTCAAACGACGTAAAATGCGCGCTGAACAAAACTAGCTTGGTCCCAGCTCCATAGGACCTATAGTTTACGAGATATGGCCTTTTAGAAAACCGGAAATGACGTCATAAAAACAGAAAATGACGTCATCAAACCGGAAAATACGTCATCAAAACGGAAGTTGATCTCAAACGACGTAAAATCGCGCGCTGAACAAAACTAGCTTGGTCCCAGCTCCATAGGACCTATAGTTTACGAGATATGGCCTTTTAGAAAACCGGAAATGACGTCATAAAAACAGAAAATGACGTCATCAAACTGGAAGTTGATCTCAAACGACGTAAAATGCGCACTGAACAAAACTAGGTTGGTCCCAGCTCTATAGGAACTATAGTTTACGAGATATGGCATTTTAGAAAACCGGAAATGACGTCATAAAAACAGAAAATGACGTCATCAAACCGAAGTGACGTCATCAAACCGGAAGTTGATCTCAAACGATGTAAAATGCGCGCTGAACAAAACTAGCTTGGTCCCAGCTCCATAGGACCTATAGTTTACGAGATATGGCCTTTTAGAAAACCGGAAATGACGTCATAAAAACAGAAAATGACGTCATCAAACCGGAAGTGACGTCATCAAACCGGAAGTTGATCTCAAACGACGTAAAATCGCGCGCTGAACAAAACTAGCTTGGTCCCAGCTCCATAGGACCTATAGTTCACGAGATATGGCCTTTAAAAAAATAGAAATGACGTCATAAAAACAGAAAATGACGTCATCAAACCGGAAGTGACGTCATCAAACCGGAAGTTGATCTCAAACGACGTAAAATCGCGCGCTGAACAAAACTAGCTTGGTCCCAGCTCCATAGGACCTATAGTTTACAGATATGGCCTTTTAGAAAACGAGAAATGACGTATAAAACAGAAATGACGTAATCAAACCGGAAGTGACGTCAAAACGGAAGTTGATCTAAACGACGTAAAATCGCGCGCTGAACAAAACTAGCTTGGGTCCAGCTCCATAGGACCTATAGTTTACAAGATATGGCCTTTTAGAAAACCGGAAATAACGTCATAAAAACAGAAATGACGTCATCAAACCTGAAGTGACGTCATCAAACCGGAAGTTGATCTCAAACGACGTAAAATCGCGCGCTGAACAAAACTAGCTTGGTCCCAGCTCCATAGGACGTATAGTTTACGAAATATGGCCTTTTAGAAAACCGGAAATGACGTCATAAAACCAGAAAATGACGTCATCAAAATGGAAGTGACGTCATCAAACCGGAAGTTGATCTCAAACGACGTAAAATCGCGCGCTGAACAAACCTAGCTTGGTCCCAGCTCCATAGGACGTATAGTTTACGAAATATGGCCTTTTAGAAAACCGGAAATGACGTCATAAAAACAGAAAATGACGTCATAAACCGGAAGTGACGTCATCAAACTGGAAGTTGATCTCAAACGACGTAAAATCGCGCGCTGAACAAAACTAGCTTGGTCCAGCTCCATAGGACCTATAGTTTACGAGATATGGCCTTTTAGAAAACCGGAAATGACGTCATAAAAACAGAAAATGACGTCATCAAACCGGAAGTGACGTCATCAAACCGGAAGTTGATCTCAAACGACGTAAAATCGCGCGCTGAACAAAACTAGCTTGGTCCCAGCTCCATAGGACC
>NW_021164127.1:0-8620 GCF_004324835.1 Dendronephthya gigantea | reverse complement strand
TCGAGTTTCTGAATCTGCTCCAGGACACCGCCGGTTGTCATTCAGTATTAAGTTTGTTCCTGTACATGTCCTTTTTCGCATTTGGATTCCCGTATTACAAGAAACAGTGCATTCGGACCATTCAGACCATCGAGACCAAGTGGCTGTGACTATACAGAAATAAAAAAGTGCCACATCTTCAATCTTCACAGCATGTCATTTCTGAGAATCCAATGATTCAAATTATGTAAACTAACTCCTACTATTTTCGAGTAATGAATACATTTTTAATTTGGATACAACTGAATTAGTAAAAAATTGATATATATTACAAAATATCTTATTTTCCTCTATACTACGGCCAGTAGCCCCTAAAATTCCTCATACCTGATCTCGCTATGAGAGTATTCAATCCAGCTGGGTAACCATGAGAATGGTATGCAGCTTCCCCAAATACCAAGGCGCCAAATAACGAATCACGCGATCTGTGGGATATTGTGCACTTGCTTGAAATTTGAAGAATTGTCCACGAAAATTTAGTTCCTTCAATGTTTTGCCATTGGAGTGAAGTCGTGTTTCCTCCATTCACTAAGAGGCCCTCTTTCTGGGAGGATTTAGTGAGGAGAGTCACAGAATGTTGGAACTCGTTCTCTTTCATCCAAGACAAATATACATTATACGTATCGAGGAAATGATCGATAGACGGCACGATAAGCAATGATGAATCAACCTCTATACCTCGCGTTTCTAAATATCCTTTGATATATTGGACAACTTGGCAAGGCTTACTACACTCGAAGAATGAAGCCAACTTATCCCCTAAATCATATTCAGTAAACTGCCCAGATTGTAGCAGACGATATCCATCTTTATTGCGAACACGAGTGTCGTTTTCATAAGCAAACACACGATAAATGTCTCCAGCTTTCTTGTTCATCTGCCCTGTTGTCGCAACTACAAATTCTGTGCCCCAGTTCTGGACGGGAAGAAGGAATTCGATGAGATGATCGCAAACCTAGTGTTAACCTTAGCACATTTATCACCGGATAGAACCGCTATAGCCTTATTTGCTTCAATAATTGTCCCAGAAAGATCTGCATTGTGGTCAATGTGAAATGTTTCCAACCTGTTCAATCTCAACACAATATTTTTTCCTTTCCTGTATAACTTTTGACCGTATCGAAGAACCCCGTCGGCATTGAGTGTGATACTGACAACTGTGTTGTCTTCAGTTGAAATTATCCCCAAATTTGTTTTTTCATAAGATGCAACCACATACTTTCGACCCAGTTTTGTCGTAGGCAATGCAAGATAACTGTCAGAAGTAAATCGTGCCTGGCTTAAACAAGATACAGCCACATCTGCGGTAGATGTTACCAATATGCCCTTTGTGTCTACCCTTGTTGAACGCATTCTTATCCATGTTGGCATCTTGTATTTGAAAACGTCCCCAGCTTTTATGAACTTGTTTCTGAGACGTGCACTTCTTGATTTGTGTAAAGAAATATTGACATATGTATCGAATAATGCAGATATTGATATTTTATTCACTCCACTGTAAAAAACGCTATCTATACGAGCGGTGAATCCCAGGACAAAATGTTTTCCACGGTGTGTTGCACCTCCTGTGAAAGACGAAAGATATATTTATCATTTATAGACCTGGAATGAGGGGGATTCGGCGAGATGTTTTGCCGAATCCCCCGAGCAGGGTCTATAAATTATATATATTGTTACGCAAAGCTTTATTGTGTTTAGAGATATGCATATAAAAATAGCTGTAAAAATAGGAATATCAATTGCATGACAGGGATTAGTGAATGATTTTTGCCACAAGACGCCTGAGTAAATATAATTTTCGGCCATTAGCAAACATTAATCGCCTTTCCCTTTCATGTATGACATATCGTGGGATTAAATGAGTAATAAGGTGAAAATATTTATAATCCTCTCAGAACTGATACCTGGATAAACAGTCTTAAGTCGTCACTTATCTTAATGGTTGCATTCTTTAAAAAAGTGTGCGTGCTGTAGGCCATTCAAGTTCTTATGTCAATCAATTGTGGTAAAAATGTTGCTCGGTCAAGCATGTAATAGATTACGTCATCAAAAGTTCAATTCGATAAAATAAGAGTGAAAATAGTTTAAGTTGAAAGATATTGTTCACAGACGTATTGTTGGTATATTTTACTAGTTGTTGATGATGAATATTTTAAGTTGTGAACATTTTTAAGTATTGATCGATTGAGCAGAAGACCAACTCGACTAGTGCGACAACGCCTTAAACAAACAAGATATGAGAGCTGGAACGAGCTTCTAAGACCAACCCACATTTCTAACTTACAACGCTGATTGGTTGGATAAGGATCAGCCCACTCTGGTTGATGACGTCTACAAGTTTCCCTCAACCGTTACTATAAAAGGGCGTGCACAACACCCCAACCTTCAGTGGACTGACGGAGTAAAGATTAACTTATAAAACGTTAGGAAGCTCAACGACAGAACTGACGAAGAAGACAAGAACAGAAAACAACGAGATCCGAAAGGACGAATAATCAGAAGAGAAGAGAAGAACGGAGAAAGAAGAGAACATTAATGAACTTTAGTAAACCCTTGTAAAGATCTCCTACCTCGCGTAAGAAGAAATAAAAATCTATAACAATATTATACCGAAAAAATATTGTGAGCTTGTAGAATCGCCAAACATACAGTACAAAGGTTCAGAATAGTATTTCTATAAATCCGTAAAAGTACTTGGGCATAAAAAAGTTACCGTATAACGTATTTTAACATTAGTCAACTTTTTGTGTTTTCTGTATTTCTTTCGTCGAGAATTCTCTCGTAAGAATCGTAAATTTCTTGATTTCAAAAAACAGCAACACTGTTCCTGCCCGGGCACCACGCGTCGGCCACGCGTTTTTCTGCGAATTAATATTCACCGGTGAATATGAGTGATATTCACCGGTGAATATCAAAAAATCTGCCGTTGCAGCGAATACGGATGACGTAAGAGCGATACTGAGAAAAATTTCACGATTACGTGGCAGAAATCTAGCTTTCTCATTGCACAATTTGAATTTGTGTTATAATCCCCGAGCCGGCGCAGAGCGCCGTGCGAGGGTACTAATTCCTCCCGGAGATTTGGATTACACCCGGGTATTGTGACAAAACATAGCGGAATCCAAAGTTGTCCAAATTTTATGTCATGTACCGTGGACGTTCAATGTTTATGGCACTTGTGCGCACGAGCAAATTTGAACGAGTAAGGACTGGTGATTAGCAACTTCTGATTGGCTAAGACAATTTTTCATTGAAAAACTTTAGCAGTTTAATCACGCACAGATTAGCTATATACAGATAAAAACATTGGCTGATTTGGCTCTATGGAATATATGTACTCTGGCCAGTGAACTGACTCTGGCTGAATTCTTTGCAATGAAGTCCCATATTTACACGTAAACATTATTTATCTGAATTTTTCAAGTTGCTTTTTTAAATAGTATCAAAGCATAGAGTGTCTGATTGCTAATTTTAAACCCGAAACTCAAAACATAACATGGCCATGAAATAAAAGATAAACTTATATTCCTTTGTTTACAGGTTTAATAATCCGAGGATGTATTGAACGCGATATGGCAACAACTTGAGTTTAAAAGTAAATTGATTCCATACGTGATACTTATCGGATATAATTTGTAACATGAAATGTTCAATATTAATCAACCTATAACATTTTTAAAAACCGGTGTATCTGTAAAAACCTGGATCTAATTCAAGTAATTATAGTATATAATTTATTGTATGTATTATATTGTTTATTCATTTGATTGTTTCCATGTTGAATTCATTTTCTGCCAGGCGCTAAATTTGTCAAAACCACCCCAAGCACCCCCACGCGCTCGCGTTTTTTTTAGCTGACCTCTTTTCAATAACTGAATGCAACATTATTTTTTATTATTGAAGCGCCTGGGTACGAGGCTGCAGGCAAGCTGAAAAATTAGCTTGACCACGGTGGGAATCGAACCCGCGACCTTTGGTTTGCTAGCTCAATGTTCTACCAACTGAGCTACAAAGTCAAGATGGTTCGAGTAGTTGATATTTCGCGGAACTCAGTCTAGTCCCCTTCCATATCAGTGCGTCTTAAATGGATAGTCATAATGCAAAGACTCAGGTGTGTATATTAAATGTGAATGTGATGTTGCTACTCTTGAGTCAGCAACCAGGCAAGCTGAAAAATTAGCTTGACCACGGTGGGAATCGAACCGCGCGGTTTGCCGTAAACGTCAAACTATATAACTCTCTACACTACGTGCGATATTTGGTACGGCACGGATAAAAGTTCCGACCGTGCCACTTTTACAGGTACTTTGGACTGTCTAAATAGGTAGTCCAAGCACGGATAACGGATAAAAATAGTACGGGTGCCAGTTTTATCCGTGCCGTATACACCAAATATCTCGTGTAGTGTAGTGTAAACGGGGCTGTTGTTTATAAAACGAAAACATAAGATCCATATCTTCGGGCGAACCGTGTAAAGTTATGTTTATATATGGACTTTTGCAAACTTGAAAAATGAAAGAAATACAATTCTGATTTTTCGCCGCTTTTGACTATTATTTCGCTCGGAAAACATAAATAAGTTTCTTAAATTAAATTATACTGTGTCAATAAAAAGTATAAAAAATTTTACCTCGCATTTGTTTTCTTTTTTGTTGTTATTTCCAACATTAAAATCGTTTTATAGAATATGAATTAACTGAACTTAAAAGTCATTTTGATAAAAGCGATCGAGTTTTCTTAAAACCACGATAATTATTGTAAAAAAGTATAATAAACTTTACCTCGTTTGTATACTTTTTCTTTATTAATTTCTATACTATTTTTTTTATATGAACTAAAGGCAATTTTAAATTTGCCAAGAAACAGTAACAGCGAAAAAAGGCGGAAAGTTACGTACTCAACCCAATTGCACCCATATGAAAGTTCTTTTGAGTTCAATGGTCACTCCCAAGCGTAACATAATTATTTCGATTACTGCAGCCCATTATGGGATAATTGTGGAATTGGCCTTAAGGACAGGTTACAAAAATATCAAAATCGAGCCGCAAGAGTAATTACTGCATGGGAGACATCGATCATCTGAATTACATACAGTGCTGTCCAGAAATAACCTAACACTGCAGTCGCGGTTCGGCCGCGGTTCGGTATATATGTATATATGTATGTGTATGTAAAATTTATTTAAAGACACCGCCCTCGACAACAATACGTTGGTTTCCACGGGGGCGTACACATGCAAGATTAAAAATTACAAAGAGCGTTAAGAAACTAAAGACTATGTACAAGTTGGTGTGACCCCAGATAATTATTATGGTTGGAAGGTATTACAGTATGTTTTTTAAGTATATTCATTACGTTAGAGTTAAGTTTTAAGTGGCTCTTGAATACGTGAATTGATTCAGCCAGTTTGGTGTAGATAGGGAGTTTATTCCATAGCTTAGCTCCACTATTCAAATCGAGATTAAGTAATGAAATATAAAACGAGATTAAAGTTGGATATACAAACGAAAATATTTAAAAGACATCTTTAGATAAGTAAAATTTATTCTACTTTAATGTTCATAGGCTATGTGAATTTAAAAGATATTCGCTTTTATAATGGTCTTTCGCAGTTCATTTACTTGTCGTCTTTGTGTGTATTTTTATGTTCTCGTGTCAAAAACACAAGCACAGGATATGAAATAATTAATGTGCAATCTAATTGGTTCTCTTCTAGACTTAGATCAGGTCATATCTGTCTAGTAGAGAAAGGTAAACAAAATGGTGGATTTGGGGAGTTAAGCGACGATGAAATTCATCAAGTTTTCCTTGATAAAACTAGCGACTAAATTCTGATATTGCCCGTGTGACCCCTTGCAGAGGGAATTAATATTTCATAGCCATAGCTTTTGAGGACACCCGAAAGGTCGAAATGTGGAGAGAGGAAAAGAGAGGACGGGCTCCAACCATAGCTCTTACCCCAGTCCTCTCTCCTCTGTGGGTATCGTATATCCTAAAATGATTTTCCTAAAAAAAATTGTGCAATAAACATGGCGACCGGTCATGCCTTCTCTCACAAGAACAATTAAAGTATGCTTATAACGTTAACACCTTTTAAGCAATCAAACCTACTCAAAATGAACGAGGATTTCGTCTGGAAAGGCACGTGAAAGTCTGAAAGTATTTGTACAATGCAACTTGGGCATCGACGGGTCATGGAAATCTATACTGGTGAAGAAGTTACTACGAAATTCGCGAGTAAAAACCACACGCTTAAATGGTATGGCAAGACAAAAAGCTCATGGTAATCGAAGATGATGATAACAGCCTTAAAGAGAAACTCGTGAAATCAGCTACCTTGGGTATAATCTCAAAGGTCACGATGTAGACAACATTGCGAAACCTTCAGAAATAAAACATGCTCAAAGGCGTTCAGTCGACGTCACTGTTGAACGATGACAAAACAATACCGAAAACCAAATCAACGGTAGTCAACCTCCTAACCGAAGTATACCCCTATAGTTGAAAGTGATCAGAAATGTGCTAAACTCTGTATGTTATTCTTGCGATTTAGTGTCACAACTATATAGCGTATCGAAGGCGATATGCAACAACTGATGGATATATGACGGTCAAGATAATTCACAGCCATGCAAATCGAGCACAAGTGATAGCGAAAAAGCTAATCTGAGAAATAACTTGAAGGAAGCTCACAATTTAATAAAAGATCTTAGAGCAAAAGTTGTTTATTTGGCTACGCTTTATCTCGCTACGGCCTTGGCACAGGACAACCAAACCTGCTTGAATAATCTAAATCTGCCGAATAACACGACAGCTGAAATGTCTAATAACTTCGGATTCGTACATAAACTAAAGGCGGCCATCGAAGGCAGCAAAAAGGTATAATTTCATCACGTACCCACAGGCTCAATACAGGAAACTGTTTTTACTGTTAGCTCTCTCCCCCAGTGCAATGAAACAATGCGAGTAAACGGCCAAGAAGAATTTACGGGTGAGCACCAAAACAAACAACAAAATGCTAAAACGGGTGTAATCGGTTCGAATATCATTGTCATTGGTAATTCGTTGATAAAAATATTCAACCAAGGGAGCTCAGTAGGAAGAAGTTATATAAGCGTACATTTCCAGGAAAATCCGCCGATGAAATCGAAAGGGAGATCAATTTTGATAGTTTAGAATCGCATGTAGCTAATTGTGCATGCAGGGACGAACAATCTCCCTCTATAGAATCTGCTATTGAATATGCTCAGAAAATTGCTTGCTGTGGAAGAAAAATCACTATTCCCATACTCAAAAATCGTTCTGTCAGAAATTACGTCGCGACTCGATGTTGCTATGCCTGATAAGATTGATGAGGTCAGTAAGGAACTTCAGCATATTTGTTCGAAACTGGACGTCTCGTTTATTGACAATACGGCTATAGATGACACTTGCTGTTAAATGGCAGTAGCTCCATTTGAGCGCGAAGGGCTCGGCCCTTCGGTCCTAGCAGTCCACATTATTAAATTTCCCGAGGGGGCAGTGCACCAACTCCTCCAAGAAAGCGAAGACAAAGCCATGAGGATTTTTAGCGATCAGTAATTCAAAAACTTGGGGATCTGTTAAATATAATTGTCCCTCTAGACAAAAGCATCCGCAGAAGAAAATAACATCTGATTCAATTCATTGCCGGACTCTACCAGCCTGTTAACCAAATTGTAAACCGTGTAACCCCGTTAAAAGGTAACTTTAATACTTTATTTAACAAGTTGGAGATTTCATTAGGCTTACGATTAGGGTGCTTGAATATTAACAGCCTGAAAAAGATTGACCAGCTTCGTTTGATCACGCAAAACATGCCAGTCGATATTCTTCTAAATGAGCCAAATTTCTTCGCACAAGGAGTCCCTAGCCCTACTACTATCCTCTTTTCAAATTTTCTTAATTTAATGAGGAGGGAGTAATACATCGATTGCGTATAGGGACTACATATCCAATAGTAGTTCCACAGGAGTAGTAGTCCACAGGACTACATATTTAATATTCCTGTCAAAGCTTTAAAAATATCTGCGGACATTGTATCCCTCGATCATAAAAGGCCATGTTGAAGACCAATATATACTTAGATGTGCGATGCTCTTTACGAAATATGGACAATGGTCTATTGAGCGGCATTGTTTTTTTTTATATTCATAAAGCTTTCAACTCACTTGATCATAATATTTTGTTTCATAAATTAAAAGATCACTATTTGGAATATCGGGCACTGAGTTGAGATGGTCCGAGTCTTACTTAACTACAAGGCCAAAAGTCTATGATATCTGGGGTCACACCAACTTGTACATGGTCCTTACTTTCTTGAAACATTTTGTAATTTTTAATCTTGTGGACGCCCCCGTGGACCCCAACGTATTGTTGCCGGGGCTAGTTAGTGTCTTTACTGAAAAAATTTATATAAATTATACATACACACATAGAATTAATTCTGAAAAGCCCATTGGGAGAATTAATAAAGTATAAATAATATAAATAATAATAATAATAATAATAATAATAATAATAATAAATAATAATAATATAATAATATAATAATAATAATATA
>NW_021164126.1:0-8639 GCF_004324835.1 Dendronephthya gigantea | reverse complement strand
GACGGTTACGGTAGGTTTCAAACCATCGATTAACACTTGGGAGACCATCGTCTTCGCCACTAGACCCACAAGGTCTTGTGCTGGATGACCATGGTTATTAGTTTACTTTATCCTTTCACGAAGTTCATAATAAAAAAAGTTTCGGCAAGATTCGAAACATCGATTCCACTTAAGAGACAGTTGTCTTAGCCATTAGACTGCAAGGTCTATACGCTGAGCGGCGATGGTTATTTAATTTGCTTTATTATTTTACGAAGTTCATAATAAAAAAGGTCATCGCAGGATTCGAACCATCGATTTACTACTTGGGAGACGATTGTCTTCGCCACTAGACTGCATGATCTTGCACTGAACGGTTATGGTTATTTTAATTTATTTATCCTTTTCACAAAGTTCATATGAAAGCGGTTACGGTAGGTTCGAACCATCGATTTACACTTGGGAGACCATCGTCTTCTCCACTAGACCGCAAGGTTTGTGGGATGACCATGATATTAGTTTACTTTATCCTTTCACGAAGTTCATAATAAAAAAGTTTAGCAAGATTCGAAACATCGATTTACCACTTAAGAGACAGTTGTCTTAGCCATTAGACTGCAAGGTCTTGCGCTGAGCGGCGATGGTTATTTAATTTACTTTATTATTTTCACCAAGTTCATAATAAAAAGGTCATAGCAGGATCGAACCTTCGATTTACTACTTGGGAGACGATTGTTTCGCCACTAGACTGCAAGATCTTGCGTTAACGGTTATGGCTATTTAATTTACTTATCCTTAACGAAGTTCATAATGAAAACGGTTACGGTAGATTCGAACCATCGATTTAACTTGGGAGACCATCGTCTTCGCCACTAGACCGCAAGGTCTTTTGCTGGATGTCCATGGTTATTTAGTTTACTTTATCCTTTCACGAAGTTCATAATAAATTTAGCAGATTCGAACATCGATTTACCACTTAAGAGACAGTTGTCTTAGCCATTAGACTGCAATGTCTTGCGCTGAGCGGCGATGGTTATTTAATTTACTTTATATTTTCACCAAGTTCATATAAAAAGGTCATAGCAGGTTCGAACCTTCGATTTACACTTGGGAGACGTTTTTTCGCCACTAGACTGCAAGACTTGCGTTAACGGTGGCTATTAATTTACTTATCTTTTTCACGAAGTTCATAATGAAAACGGTTACGGTAGGATTCGAACCATCGATTTAACACTTGCGAGACATCGTCTTCGCCACTAGACCGCAAGGTCTTTGCTGGATGTCCGTGGTTATTTAGTTACTTATCCTTTCACGAAGTTCATAAGAAAAGGTCATAGCAGGATTCGAACCATCCATTTAAGACTTGGAAGACAATTGTCTTTGCCAATAGTCTGCAAGGTCTTGTGCTGAACGGCCATGGTTATTTAGTTTACTTTATTCTTTTCACGAAGTTCATAATGAAAAGGTCATGGCAGGATTTGAACCATCGATTTACCACTTGGGACACAATTGACTTTGCCACTTGTCTGCAAGGTTTTGCGCTGAACGGCTATGGTTATTTAGTTTAATTTATTCTTTTAATGAAGTTCATAATGAAAAAGGTCATGGCAAGATTCGAACCATCGATTTAACTATTTAGGAGATGATGTCTTCGCCACTAGACTGCGAGACTTGTGCTGAACGGTTATGGTTATTTAATTTATTTATCGTTTTCACGAAGTTCATAATGAAAACGGTTGGTAGGATTCGAAAATCGATTTAACATTTGGGAGACCATCGTCTTCGCCACTGACGGCAAGGTCTTGTGCTGGATGACCTTGATTATTTAGTTTTCTTTACCCTTTTCACGAAGTTCATAATAAAAAATGGTTGGCAGGATTCGAAACATCGATTTAACACTTGGAAGAAAATTGTCTTAGCCACAGCCCAAAAGTTTTTCGGGGGAATGGCTATTATTTAACTACTTTCGGTTTTCACAAAGTTCATAAAGAAAAAATTATGGTAGGATTCGAAAAATCGATTTAACACTTAGGAGACCTTCGTCTTCACCAGTAGAGCACAAGGTCTTGTGCTGGATGACCATGGTTATTTAGTTTACATTACCCTTTCCACGAAGTTCATAATAAAAAATGGTTTTGCACGATTCGAACATAGATTTAACACTTGTGTTAGCCACTAGACCAAAGTTTTCGGGGAATGGCTATTTATTTGACTACTTTATCGTTTTCACGAAGTTCATAATGAAAAACGGTTATGGTAGGATTCGAACCATCGATTTACTACTTGGGAGACGATTGTCTTCGCCACTAGACCACAAGGTCTTGTGCTGGATGACCATGGTTATTTAGTTTACTTTATCCTTTCACGAAGTTCGTAATAAAAAATGGTTTTGACACGATTCGAAACATAGATTTAACACTTGTGTTAGCCACTAGACCACAATCTTCGGGGAATGGCTACGTTTATTTGATCTACTTTATCGTTTTCACGAAGTTCATAATGAAAAACGGTTATGGTAGGATTCGAACCATCGATTTACTACTTGGGAGACGATTGTCTTCGCCACTAGACTGCATGATCTTGCACTGAACGGTTATGGTTATTTTAATTTATTTATTCTTTTCACAAAGTTCATAATGAAAGACGGTTACGGTAGGTTTCGAACCATCGATTTAACACTTGGGAGACCATCGTCTTCTCCACTAGACCGCAAGGTTTTGTGCTGGATGACCATGATTATTTAGTTTACTTTATCCTTTCACGAAGTTCATAATAAAAAAAGTTTTAGCAAGATTCGAAACATCGATTTACCACTTAAGAGACAGTTGTCTTAGCCATTAGACTGCAAGGTCTTGCGCTGAGCGGCGATGGTTATTTAATTTACTTTATTATTTTCACCAAGTTCATAATAAAAAAGGTCATAGCAGGATTCGAACCTTCGATTTACTACTTGGGAGACGATTGTTTCGCCACTAGACTGCAAGATCTTGCGTTAAACGGTTATGGCTATTTAATTTACTTATCCTTTTCACGAAGTTCATAATGAAAACGGTTACGGTAGGATTCGAACCATCGATTTAACACTTGGGAGACCATCGTCTTCGCCACTAGACCGCAAGGTCTTTTGCTGGATGTCCATGGTTATTTAGTTTACTTTATCCTTTCACGAAGTTCATAATAAAAAATGTTTTAGCAAGATTCGAAACATCGATTTACCACTTAAGAGACAGTTGTCTTAGCCATTAGACTGCAATGTCTTGCGCTGAGCGGCGATGGTTATTTAATTTACTTTATTATTTTCACGAAGTTCATAATAAAAAAGGTCATAGCAGGATTCGAACCTTCGATTTACTACTTGGGAGACGATTTTTTCGCCACTAGACTGCAAGATCTTGCGTTAAACGGTTATGGCTATTTAATTTACTTATCTTTTTCACGAAGTTCATAATGAAAACGGTTACGGTAGGATCGAACCATCGATTTAACACTTGGGAGACCATCGTCTTCGCCACTAGACCGCAAGGTCTTTTGCTGGATGTCCGTGGTTATTTAGTTTACTTTATCCTTTCACGAAGTTCATAAGAAAAGGTCATAGCAGGATTCGAACCATCCATTTAAGACTTGGAAGACAATTGTCTTTGCCAATAGTCTGCAAGGTCTTGTGCTGAACGGCCATGGTTATTTAGTTTACTTTATTCTTTTCACGAAGTTCATAATGAAAAAGGTCATGGCAGGATTTGAACCATCGATTTACCACTTGGGACACAATTGACTTTGCCACTTGTCTGCAAGGTTTTGCGCTGAACGGCTATGGTTATTTAGTTTAATTTATTCTTTTAATGAAGTTCATAATGAAAAAGTTCATGGCAAGATTCGAACCATCGATTTACTATTTAGGAGATGATTGTCTTCGCCACTAGACTGCGAGAACTTGTGCTGAACGGTTATGGTTATTTAATTTATTTATCGTTTTCACGAAGTTCATAATGAAAAACGGTTATGGTAGGATTCGAAAAATCGATTTAACATTTGGGAGACCATCGTCTTCGCCACTGGGCGGCAAGGTTTGTGCTGGATGACCTTGATTATTTAGTTTTCTTTACCCTTTTCACGAAGTTCATAATAAAAAATGGTTTTGGCAGGATTCGAAACATCGATTTAACACTTGGAAGAAAATTGTCTTAGCCACTAGCCCAAAAGTTTTTCGGGGGTATGGCTATATTAATTTAACTACTTTATCGTTTTCACAAAGTTCATAAAGAAAAAAAATTATGGTAGGATTCGAAAAATCGATTTAACACTTAGGAGACCTTCGTCTTCACCAGTAGAGCACAAGGTCTTGTGCTGGATGACCATGGTTATTTAGTTTACTTTATCCTTTCACGAAGTTCGTAATAAAAAATGGTTTTGACACGATTCGAAACATAGATTTAACACTTGTGTTAGCCACTAGACCACAAGTTCTTCGGGGAATGGCTACGTTTATTTGATCTACTTTATCGTTTTCACGAAGTTCATAATGAAAAACGGTTATGGTAGGATTCGAACCATCGATTTACTACTTGGGAGACGATTGTCTTCGCCACTAGACTGCATGATCCTGCACTGAACGGTTATGGTTATTTAATTTATTTATCCTTTTCACAAAGTTCATAATGAAAGACGGTTACGGTAGGTTTCGAACAATCGATTTAACACTTGGGAGACCATCGTCTTCTCCACTAGACCGCAAGGTTTTGTGCTGGATGACCATGGTTATTTAGTTTACTTTATCCTTTCACGAAGTTCATAATAAAAAATTTTAGCAAGATTCGAAACATCGATTTACCACTTAAGAGACAGTTGTCTTAGCCATTAGACTGCAAGGTCTTGCGCTGAGCGGCGATGGTTATTTAATTTACTTTATTATTTTCACCAAGTTCATAATAAAAAAGGTCATAGCAGGATTCGAACCTTCGATTTACTACTTGGGAGACGATTGTTTTCGCCACTAGACTGCAAGATCTTGCGTTAAACGGTTATGGCTATTTAATTTACTTATCCTTTTCACGAAGTTCATAATGAAAACGGTTACGGTAGGATTCGAACCACCGATTTAACACTTGGGAGACCATCGTCTTCGCCACTAGACCGCAAGGTCTTTTGCTGGATGTCCATGGTTATTTAGTTTACTTTATCCTTTCACGAAGTTCATAAAGAAAAGGTCATAGCAGGATTCGAACCATCCATTTAAGACTTGGAAGACAATTGTCTTTGCCAATAGTCTGCAAGGTCTTGTGCTGAACGGCCATGGTTATTTAGTTTACTTTATTCTTTTCACGAAGTTCATAATGAAAAAGGTCATGGCAGGATTTGAACCATCGATTTACCACTTGGGACACAATTGACTTTGCCACTTGTCTGCAAGGTTTTGCGCTGAACGGCCATGGTTATTTAGTTTAATTTATTCTTTTCATGAAGTTCATAATGAAAAAGTCATGGCAAGATTCGAACCATCGATTTACTAGTTAGGAGATGATTGTCTTCGCCACTAGACTGCGAGAACTTGTGCTGAACGGTTATGGTTATTTAATTTATTTATCGTTTTCACGAAGTTCATAATGAAAAACGGTTATGGTAGGATTCGAAAAATCGATTTAACATTTGGGAGACCATCGTCTTCGCCACTAGACCGCAAGGTCTTGTGCTGGGTGACCTTGATTATTTATTTTTTTTACCCTTTTCACGAAGTTCATAATAAAAAATGGTTTTGGCAGGATTCGAAACATCGATTTAACACTTGGAAGAAAATTGTCTTAGCCACTAGCCCAAAAGTTTTCGGGGGAATGGCTATATTCATTTGAACTACTTTATCGTTTTCACAAAGTTCATAAGAAAAAAATTTATGGTAGGATTCGAACAATCGATTTAACACTTAGGAGACCTTCGTCTTCACCAGTAGAGCACAAGGTCTTGTGCTGGATGACCATGGTTATTTAGTTTACTTTATCCTTTCACGAAGTTCGTAATAAAAAATGGTTTTGACACGATTCGAAACATACATTTAACACTTGTGTTAGCCACTAGACCACAAGTTCTTCGGGGAATGGCTACGTTTATTTGATCTACTTTATCGTTCTCACGAAGTTCATAATGAAAAACGGTTATGGTAGGATTCGAACCATCGATTTACTACTTAGGAGACGATTGTCTTCGCCACTAGACCACAAGGTCTTGTGCTGGATGACCATGGTTATTTAGTTTACTTTATCCTTTCACGAAGTTCATAATAAAAAAAAGTTTTGGCAAGATTCGAAACATCAATTTACCACTTAAGAGACAGTTGTCTTAGCCATTAGACTGCAAGGTCTTACGCTGAGCGGCGATGGTTATTTAATTTACTTTATATTTTCACGAAGTTCATAATAAAAAAGGTCATCGCACGATTCGAACCATCGATTTACTACTTGGGAGACGATTGTCTTCGCTACTACACTGCAAGATCTTGCGTTGAACGGTTATGGTTATTTAATTTATTTACCTTTTCACAAAGTTCATAAATAAAAAACGGTTACGGTACGATTCGAACCATCGATTTAACACTTGGGAGACCATAGTCTTTTCCACTAGACCGCAAGGTTTTTTGCTGGATGACCAGGATAATTTAGTTTACTTTATCCTTTAACGAAGTTCATAATAAAAAAAAGTTTTGGCAAGATTCGAAACATCAATTTACCACTTAAGAGACAGTTGTCTTAGCCATTAGACTGCAAGGTCTTACGCTGAGCGGCGATGGTTATTTAATTTACTTTATTATTTTCACGAAGTTCATAATAAAAAAGGTCATCGCACGATTCGAACCATCGATTTACTACTTGGGAGACGATTGTCTTCGCTACTACACTGCAAGATCTTGCGTTGAACGGTTATGGTTATTTAATTTATTTATCCTTTTCACAAAGTTCATAAATAAAAAACGGTTACGGTACGATTCGAACCATCGATTTAACACTTGGGAGACCATAGTCTTTTCCACTAGACCGCAAGGTTTTTGCTGGATGACCAGGATAATTTAGTTTACTTTATCCTTTAACGAAGTTCATAATAAAAAAAAGTTTTAGCAAGATTCGAAACATCGATTTTCCACTTAAGAGACAGTTGTCTTAGCTATTAGACTGCAAGGTCTTGCGCTTAGCGGCGATGGTTATTTTATTTACTTTATTATTTTCACGAAGTTCATAATAAAAAGGTCATAGCAGGATTCGAACCTTCGATTTACTACTTGGGAGACGATTGTTTTCGCCACTAGACTGCAAGATCTTGCGTTAAACGGTTATGGCTATTTAATTTACTTATCCTTTTCACGAAGTTCATGATGAAAATGGTTACGGTAGGATTCGAACCACGATTTAACACTTAGGAGACCATCGTCTTCGCCACTAGACCGCAAGGTCTTTTGCTGGATGTCCATGGTTATTTAGTTTACTTTATCCTTTCACGAAGTTCATAAAGAAAAGGTCATAGCAGGATTCGAACCATCCATTTAAGACTTGGAAGACAATTGTCTTTGCCAATAGTCTGCAAGGTCTTGTGCTGAACGGCCATGGTTATTTAGTTTACTTTTTCTTTTCACGAAGTTCATAATGAAAAAGGTCATGGCAGGATTTGAACCATCGATTTACCACTTGGGACACAATTGACTTTGCCACTTGTCTGAAAGGTTTTGCGCTGAACGGCTATGGTTATTTAGTTTAATTTATTCTTTTCATGAAGTTCATAATGAAAAAGTCATGGCAAGATTCGAACCATCGATTTACTATTTAGGAGATGATTGTCTTCGCCACTAGACTGCGAGAACTTGTGCTGAACGGTTATGGTTATTTAATTTATTTATCGTTTTCACGAAGTTCATAATGAAAAACGGTTATGGTAGGATTCGAAAAATCGATTTAACATTTGGGAGACCATCGTCTTCGCCACTAGACCGCAAGGTCTTGTGCTGGGTGACCTTGATTATTTATTTTTCTTTACCCTTTTCACGAAGTTCATAATAAAAAATGGTTTTGGCAGGATTCGAAACATCGATTTAACACTTGGAAGAAAATTGTCTTAGCCACTAGCCCAAAAGTTTTTCGGGGGAATGGCTATATTCATTTGAACTACTTTATCGTTTTCACAAAGTTCATAAAGAAAAAATTTATGGTAGGATTCGAACAATCGATTTAACACTTAGGAGACCTTCGTCTTCACCAGTAGAGCACAAGGTCTTGTGCTGGATGACCATGGTTATTTAGTTTACTTTATCCTTTCACGAAGTTCGTAATAAAAAATGGTTTTGACACGATTCGAAACATACATTTAACACTTGTGTTAGCCACTAGACCACAAGTTCTTCGGGGAATGGCTACGTTTATTTGATCTACTTTATCGTTCTCACGAAGTTCATAATGAAAAACGGTTATGGTAGGATTCAACCATCGATTTACTACTTAGGAGACGATTGTCTTCGCCACTAGACCACAAGGTCTTGTGCTGGATGACCATGGTTATTTAGTTTACTTTATCCTTTCACGAAGTTCATAATAAAAAAAAGTTTTGGCAAGATTCGAAACATCATTTACCACTTAAGAGACAGTTGTCTTAGCCATTAGACTGCAAGGTCTTACGCTGAGCGGCGATGG
>NW_021164125.1:0-8669 GCF_004324835.1 Dendronephthya gigantea | reverse complement strand
GCCTTATATAATGACACATGTATATATAATGATAATTAATAAACTAATCTCTTTTCAAACACTTCGTTGGGGGAACATTATAAATGACACAGATATTGATATCATTAATTGACATATATATGTAATGAATGTACGACACATACCACCATGGATCCATCATCAGTTGGCCGTAGAGGTAATATCGCCTGAGAACTGCTGCTGAAAATTAAGATGATATAATTCTGCTCAGATCAACTGGCAATGTTAAAACATGCAAGTACAACTCTGTTGGGTTTGATAATTTCTAGGGTTAATAATCAATTTTTCACAAGCAATATGACATTTGACATTCATGGTGGCCTTATATATATGACACATGTATATATAATGATAATTAATACAACTAATCTCTTTTCAAACACTTCGTTGGGGGAACATTATAAATGACACAGATATTGATATTCATTAATTGACATATATATGTAATGAATGTACGACACATACCACCATGGATCCATCATCAGTTGGCCGTAGAGGTAATATCGCCTGAGAACTGCTGCTGAAAATTAAGATGATATAATTTCTGCTCAGATCAACTGGCAATGTTAAAACATGCAAGTACAACTCTGTTGGGGTTGATAATTTCTAGGGTTAATAATTAATTTTTCACAAGCAATATGACATTTGACATGCATGGTGGCCTTATATATGACACATGTATATATAATGATAATTAATACAACTAATCTCTTTCAAACACTTCGTTGGGGGAACATTATAAATGACACAGATATTGATATTCATTAATTGACATATATATGTAATGAATGTACGACACATACCACCATGGATCCATCATCAGTTGGCCGTAGAGGTAATATCGCCTGAGAACTGCTGCTGAAAATTAAGATGATATAATTTCTGCTCAGATCAACTGGCAATGTTAAAACATGCAAGTACAACTCTGTTGGGGTTGATAATTCTAGGGTAATAATCAATTTTTCACAAGCAATATGACATTTGACAATGCATGGTGGCCTATATATAGACACATGTATATATAATGATAATTAATACAACTAATCTCTTTTCAAACACTTCGTTGGGGAACATTATAAATGACACAGATATTGATATTCATTAATTGACATATATATGTAATGAATGTACGACACATACCACCATGGATCCATCATCAGTTGGCCGTAGAGGTAATATCGCCTGAGAACTGCTGCTGAAAATTAAGATGATATAATTTCTGCTCAGATCAACTGGCAATGTTAAAACATGCAAGTACAACTCTGTTGGGGTTGATAATTTCTAGGGTTAATAATCAATTTTTCACAAGCAATATGACATTTGACATGCATGGTGGCCTATATATATGACACATGTATATAAATGATAATTAATACAACTAATCTCTTTTCAACACTTCGTTGGGGGAACATTAAAATGACACAGATATTGATATTCATTAATTGACATATATATGTAATGAATGTACGACACATACCACCATGGATCCATCATCAGTTGGCCGTAGAGGTAATATCGCCTGAGAACTGCTGCTGAAAATTAAGATGATATTTCTGCTCAGATCAACTGGCAATGTTAAAACATGCAAGTACAACTCTGTTGGGGTTGATAATTTCTAGGGTTAATAATCAATTTTTCACAAGCAATATGACATTGACATGCATGGTGGCCTTATATATATGACACATGTATATATAATGATAATTAATACAACTAATCTCTTTTCAAACACTTCGTTGGGGGAACATTATAAATGACACAGATATTGATATTCATTAATTGACATATATATGTAATGAATGTACGACACATACCACCATGGATCCATCATCAGTTGGCCGTAGAGGTAATATCGCCTGAGAACTGCTGCTGAAAATTAAGATGATATAATTTCTGCTCAGATCAACTGGCAATGTTAAAACATGCAAGTACAACTCTGTTGGGTTGATAATTTCTAGGGTTAATAATCAATTTTTCACAAGCAATATGACATTTGACATGCATGGTGGCCTTATATATGACACATGTATATATAATGATAATTAATACAACTAATCTCTTTTCAAACACTTCGTTGGGGGAACATTATAAATGACACAGATATTGATATTCATTAATTGACATATATATGTAAGAATGTACGACACATACCACCATGGATCCATCATCAGTTGGCCGTAGAGGTAATATCGCCTGAGAACTGCTGCTGAAAATTAAGATGATATAATTTCTGCTCAGATCAACTGGCAATGTTAAAACATGCAAGTACAACTCTGTTGGGGTTGATAATTTCTAGGGTTAATAATCAATTTTCACAAGCAATATGACATTTGACATGCATGGTGGCCTTATATATAACACATGTATATATAATGATAATTAATACAACTAATCTCTTTTCAAACACTTCGTTGGGGGAACATTATAAATGACACAGATATTGATATTCATTAATTGACATATATATGTAATGAATGTACGACACATACCACCATGGATCCATCATCAGTTGGCCGTAGAGGTAATATCGCCTGAGAACTGCTGAAAATTAAGATGATATAATTTCTGCTCAGATCAACTGGCAATGTTAAAACATGCAAGTACAACTCTGTTGGGGTTGATAATTTAGGGTTAATAATCAATTTTTCACAAGCAATATGACATTTGACATGCATGGTGGCCTTATATATATGACACATGTATATATAATATAATTAATACAACTAATCTCTTTTCAAACACTTCGTTGGGGGAACATTATAAATGACACAGATATTGATATTCATTAATTGACATATATATGTAATGAATGTACGACACATACCACCATGGATCCATCATCAGTTGGCCGTAGAGGTAATATCGCCTGAGAACTGCTGCTGAAAATTAAGATGATAATTTCTGCTCAGATCAACTGGCAATGTTAAAACATGCAAGTACAACTCTGTTGGGGTTGATAATTTCTAGGGTTAATAATCAATTTTTCACAAGCAATATGACATTTGACATGCATGGTGGCCTTATATATATGACACATGTATATATATGATAATTAATACAACTAATCTCTTTTCAAACACTTCGTTGGGGGAACATTATAAATGACACAGATATTGATATTCATTAATTGACATATATAGTAATGAATGTACGACACATACCACCATGGATCCATCATCAGTTGGCCGTAGAGGTAATATCGCCTGAGAACTGCTGCTGAAAATTAAGATGATAAATTTCTGCTCAGATCAACTGGCAATGTTAAAACATGCAAGTACAACTCTGTTGGGGTTGATAATTTCTAGGGTTAATAATCAATTTTTCACAAGCAATATGACATTTGACATGCATGGTGGCCTTATATATGACACATGTATATATAATGATAATTAATACAACTAATCTCTTTCAAACACTTCGTTGGGGAACATTATAAATGACACAGATATTGATATTCATTAATTGACATATATATGTAATGAATGTACGACACATACCACCATGGATCCATCATCAGTTGGCCGTAGAGGTAATATCGCCTGAGAACTGCTGCTGAAAATTAAGATGATATAATTTCTGCTCAGATCAACTGGCAATGTTAAAACATGCAAGTACAACTCTGTTGGGGTTGATAATTCTAGGGTTAATACAATTTTTCACAAGCAATATGACATTTGACATGCATGGTGGCCTTATATATATGACACATGTATATAAGATAATTAATACAACTAATCTCTTTTCAAACACTTCGTTGGGGGAACATTATAAATGACACAGATATTGATATTCATTAATTGACATATATATGTAATGAATGTACGACACATACCACCATGGATCCATCATCAGTTGGCCGTAGAGGTAATATCGCCTGAGAACTGCTGCTGAAAATTAAGATGATATAATTTCTGCTCAGATCAACTGGCAATGTTAAAACATGCAAGTACAACTCTGTTGGGGTTGATAATTTCTAGGGTTAATAATCAATTTTTCACAAGCAATATGACATTTGACATGCATGGTGGCCTTATATATACACATGTATATATAATGATAATTAATACAACTAATCTCTTTTCAAACACTTCGTTGGGGGAACATTATAAATGACACAGATATTGATATTCATTAATTGACATATATATGTAATGAATGTACGACACATACCACCATGGATCCATCATCAGTTGGCCGTAGAGGTAATATCGCCTGAGAACTGCTGCTGAAAATTAAGATGATATAATTTCTGCTCAGATCAACTGGCAATGTTAAAACATGCAAGTACAACTCTGTTGGGGTTGATAATTTCTAGGGTTAATAATCAATTTTTCACAAGCAATATGACATTTGACATGCATGGTGGCCTTAATATATGACACATGTATATAATGATAATTAATACAACTAATCTCTTTTCAAACACTTCGTTGGGGGAACATTATAAATGACACAGATATTGATATTCATAATTGACATATATATGTAATGAATGTACGACACATACCACCATGGATCCATCATCAGTTGGCCGTAGAGGTAATATCGCCTGAGAACTGCTGCTGAAAATTAAGATGATATAATTTCTGCTCAGATCAACTGGCAATGTTAAAACATGCAAGTACAACTCTGTTGGGGTTGATAATTTCTAGGGTTAATCAATTTTTCACAAGCAATATGACATTTGACATGCATGGTGGCCTTATATATATGACACATGTATATATAAGATAATTAATACAACTAATCTCTTTTCAAACACTTCGTTGGGGGAACATTATAAATGACACAGATATGATATTCATTAATTGACATATATATGTAATGAATGTACACATACCACCATGGATCCATCATCAGTTGGCCGTAGAGGTAATATCGCCTGAGAACTGCTGCTGAAAATTAAGATGATATAATTTCTGCTCAGATCAACTGGCAATGTTAAAACATGCAAGTACAACTCTGTTGGGGTTGATAATTTCTAGGGTTAATAATCAATTTTTCACAAGCAATATGACATTTGACATGCATGGTGGCCTTATATATATGACACATGTATATATAATGATAATTAATACAACTAATCTCTTTTCAAACACTTCGTTGGGGGAACATTATAAATGACACAGATATTGATATTCATTAATTGACATATATATGTAATGAATGTACGACACATACCACCATGGATCCATCATCAGTTGGCCGTAGAGGTAATATCGCCTGAGAACTGCTGCTGAAATTAAGATGATATAATTTCTGCTCAGATCAACTGGCAATGTTAAAACATGCAAGTACAACTCTGTTGGGGTTGATAATTTAGGGTTAATAATCAATTTTTCACAAGCAATATGACATTTGACATGCATGGTGGCCTTATATATATGACACATGTATATAATGATAATTAATACAACTAATCTCTTTTCAAACACTTCGTTGGGGAACATTATAAATGACACAGATATTGATATTCATTAATTGACATATATATGTAATGAATGTACGACACATACCACCATGGATCCATCATCAGTTGGCCGTAGAGGTAATATCGCCTGAGAACTGCTGCTGAAAATTAAGATGATATAATTTCTGCTCAGATCAACTGGCAATGTTAAAACATGCAAGTACAACTCTGTTGGGGTTGATAATTTCTAGGGTTAATAATCAATTTTTCACAAGCAATATGACATTTGACATGCATGGTGGCCTTATAATATACACATGTATATATAATGATAATTAATACAACTAATCTCTTTTCAAACACTTCGTTGGGGGAACATTATAAATGACACAGATATTGATATTCATTAATTGACATATATATGTAATGAATGTACGACACATACCACCATGGATCCATCATCAGTTGGCCGTAGAGGTAATATCGCCTGAGAACTGCTGCTGAAAATTAAGATGATATAATTTCTGCTCAGATCAACTGGCAATGTTAAAACATGCAAGTACAACTCTGTTGGGGTTGATAATTTCTAGGGTTAATAATCAATTTTTCACAAGCAATGACATTGACATGCATGGTGGCCTTATATATATGACACATGTATAATAATGATAATTAATACAACTAATCTCTTTTCAAACACTTCGTTGGGGGAACATTATAAATGACACAGATATTGATATTCATTAATTGACATATATATGTAATGAATGTACGACACATACCACCATGGATCCATCATCAGTTGGCCGTAGAGGTAATATCGCCTGAGAACTGCTGCTGAAAATTAAGATGATATAATTTCTGCTCAGATCAACTGGCAATGTTAAAACATGCAAGTACAACTCTGTTGGGGTTGATAATTTCTAGGGTTAATAATCAATTTTCACAAGCAATATGACATTTGACATGCATGGTGGCCTTATATATATGACACATGTATATATAATGATAATTAATACAACTAATCTCTTTTCAAACACTTCGTTGGGGGAACATTATAAATGACACAGATATTGATATTCATTAATTGACATATATGTAATGAATGTACGACACATACCACCATGGATCCATCATCAGTTGGCCGTAGAGGTAATATCGCCTGAGAACTGCTGCTGAAAATTAAGATGATATAATTTCTGCTCAGATCAACTGGCAATGTTAAAACATGCAAGTACAACTCTGTTGGGGTTGATAATTTCTAGGGTTAATAATCAATTTTTCACAAGCAATATGACATTTGACATGCATGGTGGCCTTATATATATGACACATGTATATAAATGAAATTAATACAACTAATCTCTTTTCAAACACTTCGTTGGGGGAACATTATAAATGACACAGATATTGATATTCATTAATTGACAATATATGTAATGAATGTACGACACATACCACCATGGATCCATCATCAGTTGGCCGTAGAGGTAATATCGCCTGAGAACTGCTGCTGAAAATTAAGATGAATAATTTCTGCTCAGATCAACTGGCAATGTAAAACATGCAAGTACAACTCTGTTGGGGTTGATAATTTCTAGGGTTAATAATCAATTTTTCACAAGCAATATGACATTGACATGCATGGTGGCCTATATATAGACACATGTATTATAATGATAATTAATACAACTAATCTCTTTCAAACACTTCGTTGGGGAACATTATAAATGACACAGATATGATATTCATTAATTGACATATATAGTAATGAATGTACGACACATACCACCATGGATCCATCATCAGTTGGCCGTAGAGGTAATATCGCCTGAGAACTGCTGCTGAAAATTAAGATGAATAATTTCTGCTCAGATCAACTGGCAATGTTAAAACATGCAAGTACAACTCTGTTGGGGTTGATAATTTCTAGGGTTAATCAATTTTTCACAAGCAATATGACATTTGACATGCATGGTGGCCTTATATATAGACACATGTATATATAATGATAATTAATACAACTAATCTCTTTCAAACACTTCGTTGGGGGAACATTATAAATGACACAGATATTGATATTCATTAATTGACATATAATGTAATGAATGTACGACACATACCACCATGGATCCATCATCAGTTGGCCGTAGAGGTAATATCGCCTGAGAACTGCTGCTGAAAATTAAGATGATATAATTTCTGCTCAGATCAACTGGCAATGTTAAAACATGCAAGTACAACTCTGTTGGGGTTGATAATTTCTAGGGTTAATAATCAATTTTTCACAAGCAATATGACATTTGACATGCATGGTGGCCTTATATATATGACACATGTATATATAATGAAATTAATACAACTAACTCTTTTCAAACACTTCGTTGGGGGAACATTATAAATGACACAGATATTGATATTCATTAATTGACATATATATGTAATGAATGTACGACACATACCACCATGGATCCATCATCAGTTGGCCGTAGAGGTAATATCGCCTGAGAACTGCTGCTGAAAATTAAGATGATATAATTCTGCTCAGATCAACTGGCAATGTTAAAACATGCAAGTACAACTCTGTTGGGGTTGATAATTTCTAGGGTTAATAATTAATTTTCACAAGCAATATGACATTTGTGGTGGTTCATAATCACACATATAATGATAATTAATCATACACAACACAGATAGGTATAACCTATTTCTTTAACACCTAATTAATAGGTCAATGATGGTCGACATTGATGAGGGAGTGAACAAAGGCATTATTAAATGGCGGTGCCCTAATTGTACTTAAATTAGTGCATGTAAACTGGGAAAAATGCAACATAAAGACTTGTTTTGACTTTAAAGAAAATAAGCAAGTACATTAGCATAGAGATTATAAATAACAGTGTTATTTAATATAATCTCTATGGCCATTATGACCTATGATATCATCAGCTGGCTTCTGATTGGTCATTCTAGGACATCGTTCGGTGATGTCCTAGGAAGACCAATCAGAGCCTTCCTTTCACGTGCTCATGAGATATTTCGAAAATCTGTTTAGACAATCTTTTAAAACGCAACATACCATATTTTATTAATGAAAATAAGCTTGAATTTGTGCCGAGAAGTTGAATAGTCCCTTCGTTGCTTTTGTATGTAAATAATAGCAAACACCTGATCAGACTAGGGTGCGAAAAATCTGGGAGGGGGCACGCGGTTTATTTGATAAATACACAAGTTGAAAACA